>NC_052394.1:19506028-19616028 GCF_009389715.1 Phoenix dactylifera | reverse complement strand
GAGCCCTCGCGTCCATATCTGGCAGCCGTCACCTGACTCCACAGCCCGTATGGCTCTAGCAGGAACCGAGCTGCATGCCGAGCAATGAAAACCTCACGATGCTCCAGTAGGGACTACACCCCGAGACCGCCCTCACTGGTAGGCCGGCAGACGTGCTCCCAGGCCACCAAATGCACCCCATGGCCTCCGCCATGTGACCCGCACAGGAAGCATCGCAGCAGTCGCTCGACCCTCAGTAAGGTCGTCTTCGGAACCACGGTGTTGGCCATGAGATAAACTGGCATGGACCCCAACACTGATCTGATCAAGGTCAGTCTCCCCATCATAGATAGGAAAATTGCTCTCCATCCCTCCAACCTGCTCTCTACCCGCTGCACCAGGCTGAAGCACTCTGCCATCCGTAATCTGCGGCCTGTGATGGGAACTCCCAGGTAGGTCATTGTCTCCTCCTGCTCAGGTATCTGCAGAATCCCACGAATCTCCTGTCTGACCCTGCTCTCCGTACTCGGGCTGAAGTGAACAGCTGACTTTTGGAAGTTAACTCTCTGACCCGACGCCATGCAGTAATCCGCTACCACCCTACGAAGGACCCGTGCATCAGAAACCCGCGCCCTAGCCAAAAGAAGATAATCGTCATCGAAAAGTAAGTGAGAAAGAGGACTAGCCCCCGGGGCGGGAACATAGGCCTCCAGCTCCCTGCGGGCACACACCCTCTGCAAATCACGAGACAAAATATCAGCACAAAGAATAAACAAATAAGGTGATAGAGGGCATCCCTGACGCAGCCCCATGGTGGACTCAAAGAAAGGAGAAGGTGTGCCGTTGACCAAAATAGAAAACTTTGGCCCCCTGACACACCCTAGGACCCAACCGATCCACTGCATATGGAACCCGTACGCCTCCAGTGCCTGCTGAAGCAACCTCCATCTAATCCTGTCATAAGCTTTCTCCATATCCAGCTTAATAGCCATCAGGCTACGTCGCTTTGATGCTCGCTGAAGGTCCCACATCATCTCCTCGGCCAGCAGAACATTATGGGAAATGTTTCTGCCAGCTATAAATGCCCTCTGCTCCTGACTAATGATGCCAGACAAAAGGGGCTTCATCCTCCGAACCATAATTCTGGCCACCACCTTATACAAGGTTGTACACAAACTAATGGGTCTGAAGTGACAGGGCTCCGTCGCCTCCTGACGCTTCGGAATGAGCGTGATGAAGGTGGCCTTCCAATCTCCGGCATCACCGCCTAGAAGAAGAAGTACTGAATAGCCTCTACCACCGCTGTCTGAATAATACCCCAATATCGTCGAAAAAAGAACGGACGGAACCCATCCGGTCCTGGAGCCTTGTCTGGAGCCAAAGACCAGACTGCCTCCTGTACCTCTTGTGCCGACACCGGTCGGACCAGGGCTACGTTCTCATCATCCTTGATCTTCACATCCACCCTCGGGGGGGGGGGGGAGGGGGTTACTGTCGCCGGAATCCTCCTCCGTCCATCTAGCGTAGAAGAAATCCATCAGAATCTGACGAATGGAAGGCTCACCTTCCACCCGATGTCCAGACCCGTCTCGCAGCAAGTGGATCTTGCTCCGCTGCCTCCGAATAATTATAGTTTGGTGGAAGAAACTAGTGTTGCAGTCACCCTCACATACCCACTAGACTCGAGATTTCTGTCGCCAGAAGATCTCGTGCTGTCGTAGTAGTGAATGGTGAGTCGCTAGGAGCCCCCGAAGGTCACCCATATCGTCCATCGAAAGCGCACCTTCTAGATCTTCTTTCGTCTGCAACTCGGTGATCGCAGTCTCAACCCCCTCTACTCTCCGGAAGATATTGCTTACAACCTTGCGGTTCCATCGCCGGAGACGCCTCTTGGCCAACTCTAGTTTGTGCGACACCCGGTGCATAGCATCTCCACGCACCGAGAGGCGCCATGCATCACATACAATATCCTAGGACTAGGGGTACGATAGCCAAACCTTCTCAAAGCGAAAGGGGCTGTGATGGCTAGGTCCCGATGATGTGGAAATCAGCAGAGGGCAGTGGTCCGAGGCGATCCGAGGTAAGTGACTAACCCTGCTGGTAGGAAAACGGAGGATCCAGTCTGGAGATGCAAAGGCCCTGTCTAGACGCTCCCAAACCCTAGCACTGCCGAGCTGATTATTGCACCAAGTAAACTGAGGTCCAGAGAACCCTAAGTCCACCAGGCCCGTACGTGACACAAAGTCGCGAAACTCCTCCCTGTCCACTCTATCCATGAAGGCTGCCCCTCCCCTCTTGTCACCCGAACTCAGGATACAATTGAAGTCACCAACTACAACTGTCGGGACACCCTGGGCAGTGAGACTGGTGATCTCCTGCCAGAGGACTCTCCTGATCCTGTAATCCGCGCTCGCATACACCCCACACAAAACCCACGGAGGAGCATCAGGTGCCGATACAACCATAACTACCTGTTGGGGGCACTTATGGAAGACATCAAAGGTCGCCACCCCACGCCTCCACAAGAGCAGGATACCTCCCGACAACCCCTGGGAATCGACTGCATATGTCTCTCAGTCCCTCCCCAGGCACCGTCTCAAAGGTACAAGCCCCTCACCAGATAGCCGGGTCTCACTAAGGACGCAGATCTTCGGACAGTGAACTTGCACTAACCGTTTGAAGGAAGACATGAAGGACGGCTTGGCCACCCCCCTACAATTCCAGGATAGGACCCTCATGGATCACAGTCCACGTAGTCGGCCTCAGACCCATCCTCCCCCTGGTACGCGGGGCCAGCCTCAAGCACGCTACCTAGCCCCGCCCGCTGCTCATCAGATACGATCTACATGACTGCCGCCCTGATACGCTTCACAGCAGTCGTGTGGTCCGTGCCCCCTCCTGGCATCGGCGGCGCGGCTTGACTCCCCTCCGAAAATGACCCGAGGTGGTCCCTGGCCCCACTCCCACTGGAGGAAGCTTCCCCCTGCTCACCCGCGGTCAGGGGCAGAGGGCCAAACCAGAAGACTCCATCAGGGTCAGTACCCATCTGCACATCCCATTGCTGTACCTCACTCATAAGGGCATGGCCATCGTGCACGGGGGGTACTAGCTCCAAATCCGCTCCCCGATAAGGAAGGCTGTGCCGAAATGGCCCAGCAGATTCGTCGCCCAGGCCCTGCACCGCGAGTACGGCACAACTCCCCGGGCCCGAAGCTGACTGGGCCTTTGGGCCAGCTGCAGCTTGGCCCAAGGAGACAACCGCGGGCTGGGCCTGAAGGCCCACAGCTCGCGATTCCTCAACAGACCGCGCGGCCTGTTGGCCGTGCGCGGGCCCAGGTTTCGCTGGGCCCGCGCGACCGCATCGCCAGGCACGACCTCAGCGCCCGACGCGTCCCTGGGTCTAGCTGCGCCAATGGCGCACGGCGCTGGCCCCGCCCTGGGCCGCCCACACCGGCCCACGGCCCCGGCGCCCGGCCCTATGGGCCCGGGTGCGTTAGGCTGGCCCGTTCGATTGCCTGCGGCCCACATGCGTGAGGGCCAGTTGGGCCCCCCACCCGAGATCCCCAGATGGGCCAAGGCCCGCCGACGGCCTCGGCCGCTTCTGGGTTTGGGCTCGGGCCGCGGCCGCCCGGCTGGGCTCCGGATCGGCCCGAACCGGGGCCTTGCCGAGTCGCCGACTCAGCCCCGGGTCCCCTGACTCGGGCAGGAGGTCATCGGCCGAGTCCGCCTGGAGGGGGCCGAAGGGGAGCTCCGGGTGCCCGTCCCCCCCAACGGCGAGCGGAGACCGGCAGCGTGCCACCTTCGCTGGCTTCTGCCAGCCGTCGGTGTCCGCCGGGGACACCGGCGTGGTTGGGCGAGCCGCCGGGGGCGGCGGCCAAGTCGAAGACGACTCGGGCCCCGAGTGCGGCTCGGTCATCTCCCCCGGCCGCGGCGGCCGATTCTCCCGAGGGAGTTTCTGCCGTGACTCCACCATCCAGGGACCGTAGATCGGTCCCTGTACCTCCTCCCCGATGCTCAGAGACGGTTGAGCAGGCCCGCCCCCTGGGTTCGCCTCCGCTGGAGCCGAACCCGAACCCCCTGTAGCGCAAGAGGTCGCCGGAAAGCGGCAAGCCACTGCCTGGTGACCCATTCGCCCGCACCGGGGGCACAAAACCGGGACGTTTTCGAAGACGAAAGGCTGCCATCGCACCTTCGTCTTCCCCTGGATCAACACGCCCGATAACAGGGGTTTGGTGGTGTCGACCACCACCTTCACCCGGGCGAACCCCATCGCATGTCGTTGCTCCGTAACACCATCCACGGCGACCGGCCGGCCCACTCGAGCGGCGATATGGAGAATGGTCGACATCGACCAGTATTCCTGCGGTAGACGGGGCAGGCGGAGCCACACCATTGCCGTCTGCACAGCCTCCTCCCCGGGTTCGAAATCCGGAACCCATGAGGTCATGGCGAGCAGTTGCCCGACCACCACCCACGGGCCCTCGCTCAGTACCCGGTCCCAGTCCTCCGTCGACCGGAACCTCAGGGCCAGGTTGTCGTCCGCAAGCGGGACAGCCACCACCTCCTTCAACTTTGAGCGAGCGGCGACATCCTTCGCCACCCACTCGGCTGGGACACAACGGCCGAAGCTACGGACCACTGCCGCCCGCCCTTCCCACTCGAGCCAAGCCGCCGCAATCGGCTCCTCCAAAAGAATCAACACTTCCGGGAAGCAGCGGCTCAGCCGCTCCACCTCCGTGGTGGTGGGCCATTGAGTCACCCACCGCCCCGGCCTCGTTCAAGCGTCGGAACCCTTACCGTTGCCTCTCGCCGCTCCCTCCGTTGCCGTCCCCGCCGGTTGCTTCCCCTTCCGATCCATCGGGTGCCCTGCAAGGAAGAAGAAGGTGAGTAGGGGATGGCCCTGGGGGACGCTGAGCAGTTCGTAGATTCTATCGCTCGCCCCGCCGTCCGGAGACCTTGGATGGCTGGCCTCCTGCAACGCCGGAGAAACCCCGTCGCCTAGACCGGCGTTGACACTGCCGAACAGTTCTCCGACGAGAAACTAGCCGTTAGCAACTGTAGAGTTTCCCCAGAGCTTCTGCAGGAAAGCGTACTTTTTTTTCTAGTATGCAGCCTCCTTTCGAGACCGGAAACTCTACGTACCTTTTTTTTTTTTTTGGTCCTACAGAATCTCTGAGTAGAAGCCCTGCAAGCTGTTTCCCGAGTCCCAATTCCCCGGGTCTTGCATTTTAAAAATGCTAGGCCCAACCCAAGCCTATTACTAGGCATTTTCCCTGGGTGCTTTACGCTACCAACTTCCTGTAACACTTTCCCCGGGACCTTCTAGCACCTGACATTTGAGGGATATAGGAATAATAGTCGGCCCCAGGATTAGGCCCCATTACCATTACTAATTCCATTCTGGTTGATACTTATTAAGAATTTCAATGCCAGAAAAACAAGTAGAGGCAGCTTTGGTCCACCATCCCTTGGATCTGATCTGAATCAGCCTGGAGTCTAATTGAATCATCTCTAATTATTTAGGTCTAGCTGCCAACTCCAACATGACCCGGACGGCAGAATAGGTTTATAACTGATACTAAATCCATAATTCTAGATCCGAGTAGGATATCAGACCTAGCATATAAATTTTTACACCCATATTTCGAAGACAGCTTTGTCCTTTTATTATTTATACGGTGTAACAGTAGACACATTAGTTCAAAGGTCCATCATTCGAGGGTCAAATTCCAATCAGGATGTATATTAGCTGTGTAAAGTTTACACACCATACTGAAAAGACATTTGACCTGCTAAAGTATCCTGGTAGTTGCACCAAAGATATAATTAATTTTGCCTTATCTGAGGGTTTTTTTCCCCATTTACCGAACAAAGGCTCACCCCATTTGTGTAGCAGAAAGGAAAAATGAAATCCATAATCAACACAAAAGGCATAAGAAAGCGGGCCCATTATTGGATGTCATACGAACAAGCTCGCAACTTCTTAGCTGGGTCTCTCCAAACTTGTTACTTGACAAGAGAGAAAGCAGCTGGGCCCATCTACAATGCCAACTTGTATGACCATGTGACCCAAAATGGCGGATATTCGCCACCAGGCCAACGCGGGCCAGCACGATTACATGGGCCCATGCCTGATCTCCAGGAATACTGGCTACAAAATAGTTTTAGCTGCCTTTTTCCTCAAAAAAAACTGGCACCTGTTCTCAAGCCATCATCAGGAAATAAAGGGCGAAATTCATGCTAAAAATGTTTTAAAGAGATCAAGAGCAAAGGTGAAACGGTACAACTTCCTGCACCAACAATTCTCGATAAAGCATCGACCGCCCAATATTAATTGCTTGGCCAAGATACTAGGCATCACTTCTGAGCAAGCTGCAATTGCCTCGCAATTTCCCATGGGCGACGAGGGAATCAGAAGCTCAAAAACTTTTGCTGAAAATCTCTTAGAGAGCAGAACTGAGTGAGAGCAACTGATCTCAAAATTACAACCAGAACGAAATCTGCCATAATAAAAGGTATGATAGGAACGCATCACTCTGATTCCCTCAGGAAGAATATCTATTGTAACAAACTGATAACAAACATGTGCTTTCACCACCTGCAGCGGAGGAAAACGGGCTGGAAAGGGGTAAAAATTGGGCAACCTGTTTATACCCACCGAGCCGATGAGGTTAAGGGTTAGGAAAACAGAAAAGTTATTACAATGTACAAAATGCTAATTCATCACAACAATCAGAGAAAATACTCCTTTGTACACCTCCGCAATGCTGCTCGAGCAGGTACGATCCAACTGGTTAGCATTTCCTAGTTTCACTTCTTCCTACGAAATTCTATCTCCTGTATGTATGGAATAAACACACTCCACTGCACTCAGCTTAGCTGGTTAGAGGGGGAAAGTCGACCTCATCTTTTAGCTGATATGATTGAGTTGGCCTGCACATTTAATTCATGAAACTGTGAAAACATAAGAAGAATCACATTTTAAGTATTGCTGCTAAAAATTTCGAAAGCCATTACATCTAACAAGTTCGTAGGCTATTGTACATAAAGTGGCTGTCTTTCGTAATTTTTTGAGAGAGAGGGAAACCCAACTACACTATAATTACCTAGGTTCAGATTTTGGGGGATGCAGCACCCAAGAATCAAACCCAAAACCTCCGGTTTCTAAGCAGAGGGCTATAACTGCTAGGGCGAGTCCTAGTTCACGGCTGTCTTTTTCATATTTTATAACGTGAAATACATAACAATACAATCCAAAGAACCAATTATATATGGACAGCAGTCTATCCATTTATTTATATAGAATTAGAATAGATCCTACAACAATGGAACTTCTTAAAAAAAAACTAACAGTCGTAAATCTTAATAATTATTTAAGCAGAAAATATCAGGTAATGGAATGTTAACTCTGCCTGGGAAATGCAAGCAATTCATGTATATGAATATTATTAATACAATTACTAAAAATAATAGCTGTTCCAATATGTGTAGTAGTCCAAATTCTGTGTTTGTACTCTTAATTAACTCCTCAATTCTTGAGCACCTTGACTCCAGATCCACCAGGAGTTCCAGCCCTTTTGCTTTCAGTTTTGCCTTGCCCCACCTTTCTGTGATGGAGATTAATAAACATACTCCCTTCCTCCAGCCCCTCCCTCCCTCAATCAAAAACCAACTATCAAAATAAAATTCTTGAGACATCATACTTAGAAAGAATGAAAACCATCTTTGAGTTATACAAGAGAATGGAATTCTACAACATTACATAATTCTAGTTCTAAGAAGATCTCAGAAGTAGGTAGTATGTCAAAAGCCCCTATTTTATATCTGGTAATGTAAATAAAAGTACAGAGAACTATAAAGCAAATGATCCATTTCTATAGATAAGAAGTTTAAAGGAGAAAATATAAGAAACATGAACCCTTTACATGGATATCAATTCAAGAATAAATAAGACAGCACATCTCCCATAATCAGTGTTTTTAATACCGACCCGAACCAAGTGGTTTGGCCCCTACAAAACTGAACCAACATAAAATCAGGGCAGTTCAGCCGTCCGGTTTGGTTCGGCTTCTAAAAGCCACCTCTCGCTCTCACTCAGCCACCTCTTTCTCTCGTTCAGCCTCTCGCTCCCCCCCCCCCCCAAATGTTAGGGTTTACTCTACTCCGCTCTTCTCGTCTTTGAGCTCCCGCCCTATTGTCAGTCATCATCCTTCATCGAGGTCGTTTTTTGATGCCATGCCACCATCCCTTGTTGAGATTGCTCCCATCTCCATCTCCATCTAGCAAAAGCCGAAGAGGTACCACCACCCCTCTCTCTCTCTCTCTCTCTCTCTCTCTCTCTCTCTCTCCTTCCCTCCCTCTCTCTCTTCCTCCCACTCATTCTCCTTCTCCCCCCTCCATAAGCCCCCTATCTCTCTTTCCCTCTCTCCCCTCCCTTCCTCCTTCCCTCTTCCTCACTCTTCTTCTCCCTCTCCCCCCTCTCCCCCGCTCTCCTTAGTTCTGTATGCCTTGTATCGATATGGTATGTACCAATCTAGTACCAAATCAGTCGTTGGCTGGTACTACCCCAGTACCAGTCCGGTGAACCTTGCTGATAACTAATATTTTTCACCTTCTAGTGTGGTTATTTATCATTAGAGATGGGGGCATCTTGTTATGCTTGTGTCAATGTCTCAAGGGAGACAAAATGTCTGGCACACCTTGTCATCCATGTCTGATGCCAATGTTTGCAAAAGTGGCGGAAATTGTATTCTTTGCTTCTGCTTCTTTTACAGATAAAAACTTCAGTAGGAAAAATGTATTACCTTTCACGCCTTACACTCATTCCAGGTTTCTTCTCTGTTGATACAGGGATTGCTGGTCCATATCCCTGACCCTGAGTACTGAAAGATTCCACTCTGCTGCCTCGTTCCAGTAAGGACACTTCTACTGGAACAGGACCAAAGGATCCAAATGCAAGTTTTCCTTCTGATGGATATACAAAGCCATTGGCACAGGAACTACCTTTCAAGGCAGGGCGTGAAGACTGGGATATATCCAGGGTAGCTGGCTTCCCACGTCCATTTCTACTAAAGATGGTAACCTGCGCTTGTGATGATGGTTCATGACTGCCCTCCTCTGATAAGCTCATGCCTGTGGATGTTTCCACCTTCCCATTGTTACGGAATCTTGGCTGGTGATTTGCATGTGCTGCATTCCTTCCTTTTGTTGATTGTCTTTCCCTGTACGAACGCAAACTCTACAAAATCCAACAGAAAAGACTTTGAGATGAATGAAAAGGCCTGAACGAACATATCAGCAACTGCAGATTGTGCCTAATAAAGAAAACTTTCTCCCCAAAATATAAAAAAAGAATAAAGAAGACAACAACAGCAGCACTGTTACTTCAAAAGAAACCACAATTTACAGATTCTTCCACACATGAATGACCAAAACCTGAACTTACACCGAAAAAACAGGCTTCAGACTAAAATTGGACATGCAGATTAGGTATAGGTCCATATGTTGGGCCCATTTTCTAACGGATCTAGTTTTGGACCCAAAAAAAGGAAAAAACAAACAAACCAATTAATGAGCTCTAAATGCAGCTACAATAAACCAAAATGTTGAATTTAAAGAAATATCCAACTAAAAAGCATCAAGAAAACATACCGTGTTGGGAAAGTATGTCCCTGTTCCCCTTGGTTTTGGGAGATCTTCCATGCCATAAGCAGTAGATATCATAGGTGAATTGATCAGGTAACAACCAGGAGGAGAAAATGGTGGCCCAGGGACCGCCCCATTTGCACCCATATGTGTATACATACTCCGCCGAGGAAACGAATTCCATGAGTTTTTGTTACGATACTGGGAAGGGGACAGTTGTTGAATTGGAATAAAAGGCGTGACCATAACAAAGTCTTGATATTCCTGAACATATAGAAGATTCCTATTATGCAAATCATAGTCCCCAGTGAGATCTGATAAGTCATTCAACTTTGGACTTCTGTTATTTCCATTTCTCTGATTTCTTTCTGTCAAGGGGTATGCAAGATGCGAATCTTCTGATGAGTACGTATTCCAACTTGATTTCATAGGCCCATCAACTGAACCAGCAGATGCAGAGATTACATTGCTTCTACCACTTCTTGATGACTCGGTCTCATAGAAGTCTGACCGTCTAAATTCCTCAGAAGGGGCTGGAGCCCTGGTTGTAAACACTTTGTTTGTTGCAGTAAGATTTATTGAATTCATGGAATCAATTACCTCACATGGAACACCATTTTCAGAATGAAAGGACAGATGGGGCGCATGATAAGCCTTTCCAGATGGTGAAAAACCTGGTTCACTATTAGATGGCGAAGCCTTACGAGTTCCACTGACAGTTCTCGAATCAGAGGCTCTGCTGGTAGCAAGATCTCTGGCATCACCAGCCAAACGTTTACCTGAAACAACATTGCCCTCCAAGGGACCGTTGGATCCTATCTTGGTACACTTCTGCAGCCAATTTGTATCTGGATGCTGATTGAAGGGATGTCTGCTTAATTGTGTTCCGGTTTCATGCACCTGCCCCAAGACTGAAATCTTGATATTATTATTTTTCTCAGACAGTGCTCCATAAGAATCAGTGGTTGGTAAACCTGAAATTAACTCATCGTCATTGCCTTTTTCAACCTTCAAGTCTGATGACATAAAGCCAAGACCATCATAATCAATCATTGTCCTGTCTGAAGGACTGGGAGATACATCTTGCACATCAGGCCTTACGCCACTTCCATGTCTCTCCAATGTGTTTGTGAAGAACATTTTGACTTCGTCTGCAATATTGTCAGCAGGTAGTAGAAGTATCCTCCCAAGCTTTCGGGCACCATATGTAAATGCACTACGAATGCGGTAAAAGTTGCCTATTCATCACAATGACCACACATCAAAGCACACATAGGAAAAAAAGAGTAGAAATCAATTTTCAATAGTCATGGTAATAATCAATAGAAGGAATCATCAATCAGGATCCTAAGACACTGGCAGAGAAGTGCTGCTAACCTTTGCTGACGCTCCTTCCAAGATTGTTGTTCTCTTTTAGTGGATCAACTATATTTAGATGCTTCTGAGAAAACGTTCTAGAGTTGTTCTCTAATCCCCTTGGAGGAACTGAGAACTTATCCACACAGTTTTTGAGAAATTCCTCACTAAGCAGTAAATCACCCCTTTGAGTTTCCAGTGGCTCAGCTGTGAAAGAAGAAAACAACAGGTTGCCAACTCTGGACCACAGTTTATTTAAGGAAAAATGAAGGTCAATTAGAAGTCACTTACCTACTAATTCTGGAAGAGAAGAAACAGGAATTGGACCACGTAAACTGATGCAGTAGTTATCCCAGTCAAATTTGCTGTAATAATCCAAAAACCTATACAAAACCTACAAAAGGGCAGCTGTTCTCATGACCTAAGCAATTTTTTATGCATATCTGCAATGAACCAACAAATTCAGAATTCTAGCATCATGATGCTTGTATCCCATGGAGAACTTACCGCTAAAGGGCCATCCAAAGATTTATGGAAGAAATGGAAGATGCACAACACTAAAGTTTCCAATGCATATGTAGAAATTAAACCATGATGAGCACCAAGAATGCGGCTTTCATAATAACACCAAGCTTTGATCAATATTATACTACGCTTGAAGAGATGATCCTTTCCAATTTGGTTGTCAACCTAGAAAAGCAAATGTGAGATTGCGTGTAAAATTCTCTACCAAGCACGGTAAAACCATCTAGAAAACAGTGTAACAATGGATGGGATGTGAAACAGAGTACAGAATCTATATGTATGTTTATAGAAGTGCCATGCATTCTGAGGAAAATAAAGACCATGTTTATGTTTGAAGTTGTATGGGCAAGATTTAGCCTCCACACCTGCTCAAGAAAGCAAAGTGTGCAGAGTCCGCCTATCTGATTGAATGAGATATCTACTACAATATTCTGAACAATGCATTTCACAAGTTTGACCTGCCATCAGAAATCATATCATCAATATAAAAAAACAATTTAGAATTCAAGTTCCACACAAGCAATATCATCCATGTATATCTTAACAGCAGAAAGATTCGTTAGCAAAATGCTATAATATACCAAATTTTGACATGTTATTTAACATATGGCCTGATTTATATGCAGATGGCAATACATATATACATGCACATCTTTATTGAAGTTTTTAGTGATAAGATAAAGAGATGCTCTGGTATAGAATCTTAAAAATGGCATGCAGCTTAGGCCATACGCCATGAGTGTGACTCTTTTCTATATGACACAACACCTAATACCGTATTATCGATCAATGTTATAACAGTACAATATGGAAAGAACATGCTGGAGTTGTGACCTCTCTCAACCAGCTAGATATACAAAAGTAGTTGCAGGTTATCAAAAGGAATCTTCATTGCTTTAAATCCTAAAGACCTTAGATTGCAATGTGCTGGAATGAGTAACCCCTCCCAACAAAAAATACAAGTCATCATTCAAGGCAACATTTTTTACACTTGTGCCTAGCTGGTTAGCAATGCCTGAATGGAAAACTTTTTCCATATTTGACAGACTAGTCACCAAACTATACACAAAAGGCTACAGGAAACAGAAGAAGAAGGAATTGCCAAAAGATTAACACAAAGATTAAACCCACATAACAAACAAAAAGGAACCTGCAAATAACTCAAGGCATGGGAACCAAATGTTACTTAGAAGAAATAAACAGCATTTGCCTACTGAATAACAAGCCCCATTTAGGGTTCAATATTTAACCATGGCATGATGATGAAATTTTAGCAGCATGACAAACTAATGACACCAAGCTCATCTAAAACAAAACTTTAATATATTATTAATTCATCAAAAGAAAGTAGGACCCCGCTTTCCACCGAAGGGAAAGAAAAGCAGTTTCCCTGCGCTGTGACACTTCAGAAAAGTTGTGACAGCAAGTGCATGATTTAATTGCATGATGCACAAGAGAACAAAAGGAAAAAAGATGAAAGCTTAAGTAGGTAAAAGGTTTATATATGTTTATGTGGCCATCTTTAAGAAAAATAAACTATCCAAATTCTGTGCCAAGTTGTCAGTGCTTATGTAGCCAATCAAATAGAAGCAACCACTCACCTCCTGCTTACACAGCACAATCTGTTTAAAAAAGCAGAATTGAACATGGAGTCGGCTGTTTAAACTAAAAGTTATATGATACCTGTAGTTTATTACGAGAGGTTATGTAGACAGGATGTCATAAATTTCTATGAATCTATCCAAAGACTTGGCCAAACAGCGCAGATAAACTCTGAAAGCTTCAGATTAATCTTGAACTTTTATTGACTATGGCAACAAAGACTGGAAGTACATACGAAAGTTAGCAACGATACACAAAGGCACAGAGTTAGGCAGAAGGAAAACTTATAATTCATGGTAACCATTTAAAGAAACAAAAACACAGTAAAATTTATTAGAACAAAATACCTCTGCATGAATGTACTGCACATCCTTCACTTCAAATTCAGCATCCTTATTTTGTTCTTCAACTTCAAGAACAGAATGCACTTCGCTGGCCAAAGCATCTTCAGGAATGCCAGCAGCAGTCAGGTCAATGTCTCCATCAGGAAGATATGTCTTCAGTGGAACTGATCCAAATGGAAAAATCTGTGAAAAGATTGCATAACGAAAGTCAGAAGTGAATCTTGACACAACATAATAAGAGCATCAAACATCAGAAGCATTCAAACCAGCTAAGCTTTACATTAAAGCAAAAAGGCAGTAAAAGACTTTAATTTCATAAATAAAAATTATTCCAAATACTCCAGAGTTATCTTCCACAAGTGCAACACTGCAATATACCACTTCTACCCTAAAAAACTAAGGCAAAATTTACATATAGCAATTAATAATTAACAGGGCCACCAACAGGACATCATCTGAATTACAAGATGAAAAGCAAAGCATAATAGGGGATGTTTACTTAATTAGTTTAGAAAGTTTCAAAAGTACAATTTAGTGAAGTATAGTTTCACTGCCAGCATTTGTTTCAGTTCTCTATTCATACTGACCTACAGTTTCAGCAATTGTGATTGCTTGTTTTAAACTTATGGAGAAATTACCTAGTTGGCTCAATGGGTCCATTTGGCAAAGTTGGGCTGGCTTGGTGAATCAATTTGATCAAAATGTTTGTAGTTGGATCATGTCCTATCAGTTTAAGCTACAACAGATCAAATCAATTCAGATCAGTTATGGTCCAACAAGACAAGGTTTATGCAACATAGGTACAGACACTGTGTTCACCATTCCAGATACAATTTTTCATTGCGCAAAGCAAAAAACAATGCTTAGAAGAAAGAGATGCAGCAGATGCTAGAAAAGAGAGGAGAAAACTAGAAAGTGTTAGACCTCTTCTCAATTAGCCACTGACATAGCACAGCTTTCTCAAGGCATCAATCAACAATGCATGGAATCTCATCATGCAAGAGAAGAAAGTGAAATTGCATTCTAGAAGCAAATGATATTGTTAATAACATAAAAGTGGAAGAGTACATAAGTGGGCATAGAGTTTTAGCCTTAGGAACTTCTCATTAACTAGTACTTGAATAGCCCCTTAGAACTTGTATTAGGACTATGTTTTTGGAGAATAGACAATGTTAAAAAGCAATATCTATTAAGTTGCTTCATCTTTTATATAATTTACAATTGCTTCTTTTTTTGTTAGCGCTAACTTAGACAAAATTCATTAAGTCATATAAACACCATAATGTCACTCTTGATTTCATGCAAAAAGTGGTCACAAATAGGTTAAAAAAAAACTAATGCTAGAAAACTAGTGATGAATCTTAAAATCATGGTCCGCTAAATCGTCTCAAATCGGCCAATTCAAGGCATACCGAACCGGCCAATTCGGGGCATACCGAACCGGACCAGTCGGTTACCCGCACGGTTGATTACCTAGGTTCGAAATGGCAAGAGAAGGAGAAAGAAAGAGAGAGAGGTAGGGAGGGAAAGGGAGAGGGAGAGGGAGGAAAGGAGGGAGGGAGAAGGAGAGGGGGGAAGAGAGGGCTCGAAAGCTTTCTTCAAAACAGGGGATCACTCTTTATTTTTGCCGATTTCGAACTAAAATCGGAAAATGATTTGCCGACCTTGCTTTAAACAAAAAGAGAGAGGGCTCGAAAACCCTCTTCAAAATAGGGGATCCCTGTTTCGATGAAGGCTTTAGAGCCCTCTCTCTCTATCTCAGCCTCTCTCTCTCTCCCCCTTCCTCTCTCTCTCTCTCTCTCTCTCTCTCTCTCTCTCTCTCTCTCTTATCCTATCTCTCTCCTTCTCCCTTTCCCTCTGTTTTGCCTCCCTGGTCTTCCTTTGCCAATAAGCTCCAGAACAACACGATACAAACCGGTCCGGCTAGTATGCTCTTTGGTACCGGTTCGACAAACCTTACTTAAAACTTTAAATATAGTCGCCAATATAAATCACTAATTTTAAGATTTATCATTTGTTATCTTTATTTATTGTTGTTATCAAAATGTACCTAACTAAATCTAGATCAAACATAAAAGTTATATGACTATTCACAGAGACTTTAATGCCTCCATTTTTTAAATGAACTCGATGAACAACTAATTAAAGTCAGCAAATATCTAATTACGCTCAACTTTTTCAAATAAGATATAGAGAATATCAACAAGAAAGATGCTTATTTCCTTACACTATTGCGAATAAACAATAAAAGTTACTATATTTTCTTTTCCTTTTTTAAAGTTACTCCTATTCGAACATGGTTTTTAATAAAAGTCTTTTTGGGGTTTTGGTAGGTTACCAATAAGATAACATGTTATTGTCTGCAGATGAAAGATATCATCTCTTTTGATGCATTATCTAGCGATTGTACATGGTGCATAAGTGTGCGGAAAGTCAACATAACAACAAGTGAGGGCAAAAGGGGAAAATGATGCAAACCAAAAGGTCAAGCGCAATAAGGGGAAGGATAAGTCCACAATATAAATTTTCTCCATGCTCTTGTATTGAGTATAAAATCTTCCTCGTGACTTTTTTATTAAATAACAATATATAATCATTAACATATTATACTATTAATAGATCATACTACTACAAATTATACGATTAATCTTCTCCATCCCCAGATACTCTCAGTGTAAAGGAGAACTATTAGTACTATCATCATATTCTGAGGGGAAGAAGAAGAAGATAATACCCTCATGCCTCTATTTCCTTAAGCCCTTTGGGGCACAGTTGCATGAAAAAAGGGGAGCTCATGGACTTCAAGGCTATAGAAGCTAAGGAGGAGATGAAGACCAAAAATGGATGGCTAGGGTTGTAAACCAGAACTAGCCACCATGATGGCGAGCCAGAGAGGAGGCAGGCAATGGCCCTCAGAAAGAGACGAAGAGGATGATAATTGTGGCCCTTGAAGTTTGCTGGTTGCCAAGGCTAGGTGGATTGGGGAAAGCCATTGCTACAGAGGAGAGGAAAAGAGAGTGATAGGATCCAAGAGAATAAAGGAGAAGAAGGATCTGGGACCTGGACAAGATTGAGAGATTTGGGATTGAGGGGATTTGAGGCATTTTCCCCCTCTCATTTAGATATCCAGATATCTATACTAGTATCCAAGAATGTGACCAAACCAATAGCGAAATCAGGGAAGTTTAAAAGAAAAATATAGGGGTTGGATATACAAACTAATATGAGAACCTAACCCAATTCAAACATGGAAGTAGACCATATCCGCGGCCCATTTTTGACCCTACATGGGGCAAACTCTGCTATGTAGAGTGGGTTGGAGGGGGGGATGAAGGGGTTAGTAATAACACTTGGGGAAGAGGAGGATCCTGTTCATGGTAGGGTAACATATGGTCAGGGTGCAAGGAAAAACCAACCTTGATGTATAATAGGTTATTGGTTTCTAGACCAAAGAATTACTAGAGTGGTAGGCTTTGCTTCCTAAAAATCGACTAAAATCCAAATAAGCCTTATATGTAAGTATGTATGTAAAGGAAGACTTACAACCATGGTATGTCGTACCATACTGAACAGTACCAAGCGTATCGTACCGTACCGTACCGATTTGGTACCGGTACAAATGGCATACCGACCCTCGGTACGCCAAAAGAATTTCACACCATACTGTACCGACACTATGCTAGTGCGGCACCGGTACGGGGTCCGGTACCAGTACGGTGAACCTTGCTCACAACTGCAATGTTTGCAGCACTTTTTATCATATAGAAATATCATTCTATTGCCCTATTTAACAGACTCATTCATTGTAGGCTACTTCGTCAGAGGGGCTTTGTCATATATTCAATACGACTAACAACTAACCTATAACTTTAAGTCTCTCCCTCTTGTCAACCAAACTTTATGTTGATAACTTGTGGTCATATCTTGCTTACGAATGAGTAGGAGTTGATAACATCTCTAAAAAAGAGAAAGGGATGTGAAGTACCTCATCATTCTTTTGGCCCCAACAAGAATTTAGTAAGACCAATGGAAAATCCAAAAAGAGATGACCAAAATCGACTATCCATTTGGTGCAAATGATGCACCAAAACTTGTTTTCAAGCTAAATGTAAAAACGATTTATCAAATCAATTTAATTGGAGATTGGAGATGCATATGATGGCCAAAGAATTCTAAAGCCTCATTGATTCAATTAAAGAGGAAAGTGTAATAATTAGAAAACATATCAGAGTCGGCGGAACCGTCCCGAACCGGATGATTCCAGCCATTTCGAGCTGTACCGGCGATCCACTGGTACAATTCCAGCAACAGAAATGAAAACTGTTGCCAGAGGCGGAGAAGAAGAAGGAAAGAGAAGAAAAAAGAGTGAGCGGGGAAGGGAGGGAAGCCGGCGGAGGGCCGGCGGAGGCCGGCCACGGCCATTTCCCTATTTCTGCTGGCCTCCCTCCCCCGCTCTCTCTCTCTATCTCTCTCTCTCTTTCCTCTCTCGTTCTCTCTCTCCCCCATCTCTTCTATTGTGTCAATATGGGCCCATAACGACTCTTCCCGCCGGGAACCAATATGGTCCCCAGTACCAGTTCCGCCGATGTGGAAACCTATCAAGACCACATGTCATTAGCCTCAAACAAGGTTTCATGCCAGGACAGGATGGTACAAATAGTACCATACCATTCTGGCAAGTTTCTAGCATCGGTACACTGTTTCGAGTGTGCTAGTATGGGATGCAGTCTTGTATCATGTGTCAATACCCAGTATCATACCATTCCAACAAAAACAAATATGAGGTTCAGTACCAATATTTGAAACCTTACTCAAACATGTTATTAAAATTTCACTATCAAGCACATTTTGCCTACAAAAGTTGTACAAGGAGCACACCAAGTAAATGCTGATATTTTAGAAAACTTTAGCTTGTATGAAGCAAAATCAAGTTGGTTTTATCTAAAACACATAATTTCAACTAATGAAACAATATATCACCCAATTGGCCAGACTATGGCGTTGTAGATCTATATCTTGCATTATTAGCTAACTATTTTACTTTATGTATTAATCCCACGATATTCATCTTCAGTACTTCAAGCATAGCCTTGTTATGGTATAAAGAATATTCATACTATAGTCAGTTGTTACAGAAGCCTCTTCATAATCCTTGCAACTTCTCTAATGATATTTTTATCTAATATGCAAACGTCACATTCTCATTTTTCTCAGTTTTTAACAGCTCTACTGGAAATAGTTTTGTGTTTAGTAAAATGGCAAATTGGTTTTGCCACAAGTTGACACAAATTGTTTTGTCTTAAGGTTAGCCAAAGCATGCTCCTAAATTGACAATTTATACATTAAGATGCACGAGCAAGGAAAGTGCTGATAAGGATCTCAAAAGCTCAAATCAAGCAAGAGGATAAGAATCAAGCATTACTTAGAACTTTAGCCCACACATTTCATTTTTAAAAAAAAATCTGAATTCGAATTTAGAATGTATATTAGCCTACTATGAGGGTTGTTCTGCATCAAACAAAACATAGACTGTTTCTCCTAAAACATATTTGCTTTGACAAAACAAAAACATTAGACCAACATAACCTGGATATTGTCCAGATACTTATACACACACAATGTTCATACATTTCTTTTTAAATAGATAGGAAAAAAGAGGAAATTCCTAAAACAACCTTAGAGCTACCTTTGCATTGTGTTCAAAGCAAAAAAAGTGAACAGACCTAGGGGCAGCCCCAAATGAAGAGGTATAATTTTCTCAGTTTCCAATCCAATATGGTGAGAACAATAATTTTCAGCATGCGAGATTCTTAGAATTCACGTGTGTGTTATGCATTCATGAATGTTAACTCACTTATTGCCCACAAAAATTGTCTTGTCTCCTTAGCCAAAGAATTAAAAAAAAATGGTTCAATTTTTATTACAAAACTTCAATTTAAACATACACATAAACTGTAATTTGAACATGAATTGTTCAAGAACTAAGAATCAGACACATTTGCTTATTTTTTAAATTAACTTTTTTTTAGCATTTTACCCTGAGCAGTGACAGTGTAATTTTTGAGCATATCTAGCCTATATAAAATTATACTAAAGCAAATGTTAGTGTTTTTTGAAGCTTCAAAAAATAAAGGGTGGAATTCAAAACACCCCCCCCCCCCCCCAAAAAAAAAAAGAGTTAATTATGTGCTTTGCAAGAAAATGGTTGTACCATAATTCAAGCATGAACTATTTAAAATGTGTACCAAATAATAAGATGGTGCCATAACATGTGTTTACTTGCTTTTATAAAAGAAAACACCAAATAGATGACAATAGATAAACAGGGTCACCCCATGCTGGAGTAGAAATCTTGAAGTTTCCTATTATTACCCCTTCATAATGCTCAAATACAATGCCAAATGCATAGAACGTGTTATCAATATAGACTTTTACCAAGAAGCAAGAAAGATGAAGAGATGCTAAGAACATTCCCTAAACTTGATGGAAACCTCGACATGTACAATTCATATTACACAATATTGCCATGTTATATAGAAATAACTCCAAAAGTCTCAACATATCAGAGTTGCAAGCAAAAAGCACCAACAGACACAGAGAAACATTCACCAAAGTGAAAAATCCAAATAATAAACAACTTTAATCAGGCAAGAACACCATGAACGAATCAAAACTTTCAACTTCCCATATTCAGAATCAAAATAAGTCCCATGATTAAAGTGACTAAAATGAGGTCAAATAAACCAGAAGGCAAACATCGATAAAACACCAACACCATAAAAGCAATACGACATAGAAATCACCTATCAAATCTCACATAAAACACAGAATTAGCTGCATCCAAGAAATAAATCTTGAATAGAACATATTCCGACCGAGCGAAAGAACTCTAAGACAGTAAAACCTCTATATAAAACAAGAAGAAGGACATTATTAGACATCTTGAATCAAAACAAGTAACAATCCTTGAAAAGAAGAAACAACAAAAGAATCACCTCGATGGCCAGATACCCTCTGATCAGCTTCTGGACATACTCCACCACGGCCCTCCTCCGCTGCTCGGAGACCACCGTGGGCTGGATGCACTGTATCACCTCCTGGGTGGCCTGCTCGGCCCGCCGCCAGCTCTCGGCCCTGATCGCCGACGGGTGGGGGTTCGACGGCTGCACCGTGGGCGGCTGGGGGTTGCCGTCCCCGGCCGCGCCATTCGGCTGCGGAACCCAGGCCTGCAGGTCGCCCATGCTAAAGAACTAGACCCCAAGAAAGAAAATTGAGAAATTCCTCAAAAACACGAGACCCTAAACAGCGAAAGAACCATCAGGGGATCGAGGAATCTGTTCTTCTAGAACCGGCGCTCATCGGCGGCGGCCGGAAGGGGATCGGTTCCGGCTGAAAGATGGACCGGCGAGGACGCACGAGAGAGCGAGATGACGGGAAAGGAGGGATTTTTCTGGGAGGTAAAGGGGGATTAGAACTGCGGGGAGGGAGGGTTTGGGGAAGGGGTTCGGGGACCGATCCGAGGTTGTGTGGAATTGGGTTCGCGTCCTCGGCGAAAACCCCTGGAGAAAACCCAAAGCGCTCCCTTTTTCTTCGCTCTGAGAATTGGGGCGCGGCTTTATTTTTTATTTTAACTCAGGCTAAATTGTCCCACGGGCTCCCGTCCACAATCCTTAGCTCTCCTCGGCCTTTGCCTTGACAAATATAGCCACGTCAGATGGGGAGGCGCATCCTTTTGGCAAGCACCCAGTTTCCAAAGGAAGGAGGAATTAGCATAAAATAATAATAATTATAATAACAATAATATAAATATAGGCAGGAAGATAAACCTTAAAATGAAGATGAAGATTTTAAAACAAAATATAAATATGCTCCAAGATAAGAAAAAATCTAAGAAATTACCACAATCATCACGTGATTGTAAGGTAACGAGGGTTGTGACACGTATAAAACTATATAGATACGTATTATTTGTCGTGATCTTTGCCCGCACGCCATGCCAACCAATTAGATCACTTTGCTAGCAAATCTAGTTACAAGCTAAAAAGGTAAAAACCTACGATCATTCAAAAGTACCATCTAGTTGTTTTCTACCAGAGTTGTTATATGCACGAGAGCATGCAGATGGAGATTGGCTACATATAATGTGAGCCAATCGATTTTCTTTTTCTTCGTTGCATTCAACAGTTTTCCATATCAAACTCAGCTATAAAGTGAGGGATTGTGTGATTTTACATAATTTATAGGTTATCGTCACTAATGCATGAGAGTATCTATACTGAACCGAGTGAATCCTCAAAAAGTCTTTTTGGATATGAGCTTTATTCAAAGTTAGCATGCAGACAAATATTTTGAATTTTTTTGGACGTTGACCAACCAAAATACGTTAAATAAGGAAATTAATTTTTATGATCCTATATTAATATTGTTCACTTGTCAAACATACGTACAAATGAATATCAAGGTGTATATGTTTTAATAGCATGTGACTAAGATGTCAACTGAGGCTTGCTCTAGTGGCCAACCTAGCCTAACAACTAAGAGTTTCGAGGTTGATTCTTTGGCTGGCACTTCCAAAATTTTGAACTTTAGTAATTATAATGCAAGTCGGTCTTCACCCTTTCTCTCTCAAAAATAAGGTTTTATAATTAAGTATTAGGTTGTTGCCTTAAGATTGATTAACCATGAAGTGATAAAAGAAAAGATAATTATTAAGGATCCAAATTAGCCCTTGTTTTTTCACCTTATAAGAATGTGTAGATGAAGCATATAAAATACAAATTAGATTTCATGATACCAGCAGAGGTTTTCTGCAACTTACACTTGTCATTGAATTGAAAACAATATAAATTGCATTCGAGTTTCTCAAAAAAAAAAAAAAAAAAGTTTATTAAGAAGCCCGAGCTGGTGGTGCCTTTCCTTTATTAGAAGAAGATCCTAAATTCAAGAAAAATTTAGTTAAGTGCTTCATAATACAAGAAAAATTGGTATTTGGGACATGATGCGCCTATCTTGGGGCTAATAGAGTAAAATTAGGCTGGGCTTTTACATTAAACATTGGATGGTCATGTGCAGGCTAAGGGACCACAATCCTCTTTGTTAAGTCTGCTATATGTGTGACTTATTTACTAAAGCTTAAGTTTTTTGGGGATTAAATGGTTAGGTAATACGATATCAAAGCCAAGCTTGCTAGAGGATGTAATTTCAAATTTCTTCCAAGATAATTATTTATTTAGTTGAGTCTATTTATCATTTTGACTCCTCGCTCTTTTACATCTACATGCATGGCTTGAGCTGCACACAAGAGAGAGGAGGGGGAAAGAAGGGGTGGGGCATGGGGATGAGATTGTTAAACTTAATATATATCGTATGAGGTAGAAAATTTAGATTTAAGTATCACTTCACTTTGGGAAACAAATTGCTTGCCATCTATATTGCAATTACCGATATTGTCTAATTCCTTCAAACAAATTTTTGAAGGATGGAAATAGAATGCACGAAAACTTTGCTATGACTATTATGCATTATCTTTCCATCAAGCTTTCTTCTAAATAGAATGCATGGTAATAGCGTAGTATAGCAGTATGCATGCCTTCAACATGATTCAAGGAGTTGAAGCAACTATAAAATAGCACGTATTAGTTATATTTATTGGCTTCTATCCTACCATTGAGTGGTAAATAAAAACCTTTACCAACCATCTAGTCAATGATGTTGTTCTACATTGCCTATATTTTGGAATTCAACATTCTTTTACCTAAATCAAATCTCTGAAACAAGTTAAGTTTTGATGAGTTATATATTGCTGTGCTGAAGATAGATCTCAACCTATTCGAGAATTCAACCCCCTTCCTCTCCACTCCCATAAAATGAAGCTGTAGCAATCAAAACAAGGCAACCTGATTAACTGCTATTTTTTCATGCAATCTTATATTCTCCAATTTGATTTTACAAAATTAACAATCGAATCATATGTCGGATCCAGCAACGACATGCACAAAAGCACTTCAACAATATTTGTCCTCTCAACCTTATTCCTTTTTCCTATGTTGTTCACAAAGCTATATTAATGAATTAGTAACTACTTTGTTTTACTCGATTGACTTTGTCACTTGTATCTTTTCTTTTCTTTCTTACCTTTCTTTCTGTTTTGGATATAAAAAGCATGAAGACAAGCAGGCAACAGAGTGGGAGCAGTCCATGCATTGCCGGCAAACCACCTCCTCACCCGTTTCTAATAAAGCCAAGCTGTAACAAAAGCACTCTTGAATCAAGGGACGACCACAAGAAACCAAGCAAATCATGCCTCGACCATGCTGAACCACCAACCTCCTCAAAGCTAGTCCAGGTCTCATTTAAGGCTAACGTTTTGTATACAATGGCATATGTGCATATGTTTATATATTTAATTATTTTAAATATTTAATTGTTCACAAGTTTCTGGTCTGTTCTCTATTTTTATTTTTTTTTGTTGTTGATGGAGAACTGAATTCTAAGCCTTAAGAAACCCACGCCAACCTTGCCATGTCTTTTGCTACCAACGTAACGATGGGAACCGCAAGGAAAGTAATCCTACTCTCCGGTTGAAATGCACACAGTGGAAAATTGTTGGAGGCGCAAATAAAATACACGTACCACACAGCATGGAGATATTTCGTGCGCACGAAAATGCACTTACCAAGAGAAAGAAAGGATAACCTTTTGCAGGATACCTAGCTAATTCAGGCTTACCAAAAGATCTCAACTTTTCTGTAGGATTCGAGCCAGCTCAGTCCGAAGCTATTTTCAGATATTTATAAATACATATCTAGCTCAATATAATTTTACTTATTGTACTGGCCTAATTCATAAATTCGCTCAATCATCTCTGCATTCTCTACTGATTGTACTGGCCTAATCCATAAATTTGATAGAATTTTAACCCAATCTTCCTCTATTTCTTGCATCCTCTCTTGCCTCCCACCTACTCCGATACCGCTAACCTTTCGCTGCTGCCATCCCAGTCACCATGCCCTGCCCTACGCTTGTCTCCAATGTTGTTCTTGCCATTACATTATATTGAGTAGGACAATTTGATCCTTGGAATCACCCTCTAAGTTCTAGATATCAGAGAGACAAAAGAAACGAGAATTGGTCATCCCGTCCTTCCCTCTGATTGACTGCAAAAAATCAGATTTTGTGTCCAGCCATTGTAGCCGATATAGTTTGTGACATTCCAAGAGCTGAAGAATGACAAGTAATCCACTTCCCAGTGCAGTAAGAATTGTTGATGTGCTGATAGCCAATGGCTTTAGAAGCAGTTCAATTATCGATAGTCTTCAAGCTAGGTAAACTGAATGAACTTTCCTCTTGTACGACAGTCATAAATTTCATCCCAGTCCTTCCCGGCAAGGAAAAGAGGGTAGATGGGTTGTGGTTCAGTCATTCGGCCTCAACCAGAAGGGTTTAACCAGCAGGAATATTTGGCGACTCCTCGTATACTTCTCTCATTTAATATCCTGAATAGAGAGAGTACTTCTGTACACCATAATTGATGGCTCGCGGACAGCACTACAAAGAATGTTACCACAAGAATCATGGACCTTTTGACCTTAAATAAATCACAGCCAGAAGTCGGAAATCCTTGTACCTTCCTGAGGGGTCCGGGGAACCCCTTCCTGAGAACCAACAACGGGGTGTAGATCTTCGTAGAACTACCACGCAATCGAGAGTTCTACACCAACCATAGGGGAGGGGGGGATTGGCTTCCCTCATGCCTGCAACATAATGGACTTGTTTTTTTCTGATTTGAACAGGACAGCAGAACCTAAAACAAAAAAGTGGAGTCATCTGCTAGTCTAAAAATATACCCAAACTTGGAGAGAATTTCTAATCCTTCCAGGCCAATCCACGTTACAGTTTAGCTTCTAAAGTTGAGCTGGAAGCTGTTGGTCATACAAATTATCAGAAACCTTCTGGATTTATCGAGCACTTAAACTTGAGGAAGGGTTTTTCAAATTAATAGCCTTTCAATATAATTATATATTTTTTAAAAAAATGTTGAGTACTAAATAAAATTAAATAAAGTTATAAATAAATCAGATATTCTAATATGGTCAGTTTAATTATCTATCCATATTCATATTTATTTTTTTTGATAAATATGGATACAGATTTTAGTCCGATACTTCAATTTCTATCTATATCTAAATATATTCCGATTCTAATACCAAAATCGGATAATGATGGATATTATCTGGCCCCCAATGGAACAAGATTGGTTTTCCAAGAGTCACACATGCAAGCACCATAGCTGACTTCTTTGTAGTAGTTTGTGGAGTCGCCTTCTAATTTGGTTCGAACAGGACAATGAAGTCGTGATCTTTTACCTTCTAATCTGATTTGAACAAGACTTCAAGAAGGTTAAAAAAGTGCAAGTCTAAATGCATCTTCCTCATCTGATAAAAAAATATACCAAGCAACAGCATGTCAGCCCAACCATTGAGACCTAGAGCGCAATTTATATTCCTTCCCCATCACAGCCAATCCACCATACCATTAGCCTCTAAAGATGAGCTGGAAGAGGTTGGTTATAATTTATAAGGGCCCTTCAGGGTTTATTGAGCTGTTAAGAACTCCATCCTACTATAATGTCATTACCGAATCACGTCGCCTTAGTTTTTTAGAAGCCAAGAATGAACTTCATACAATTTAACAGTCGATCACTAAACAGCTGTGCCGTTAAAACCCGTAGTTTGATCCAAACACTAATTAAAAGCAATTTCAACTCGAACCATAATGATAAACAACTAAAAAAGAACACCGGTACACCAAATTAACCAAATTGAGAAGGATGACACATCCTACAGAAAATCCGGCACCCATTTGAAGACAGGTCCTGTACTACAGGTTATTAATGAGAATTGGATGAGGCTCAAGACAAAGTCATATAACATATAGCATCCAAACAAAGTCACCGATAACACCGATGCTTAAAATTTGATCAAAAAAGAAAATACGAATCACATAAAGCATATCAAACTTGAAGTAATTCCTAATTTCTACATTAAGTCCACAACCTCTTACTCAGAAGAGATTGTTTAAGATGCCAGAGGAATCAACTAAAGAGAACAGTCTTTTGATGGCTGAGCACTTCAAAGCATCATGGGCGGCCCAAATTAGCAGCTCCAGCAGGACGAGGGCCTTGCCCAGGCCTAGCCATATCATCCTGAAGAATAACATACATATACAAATCTTTATCAACTGCTAATTCGAGGATCATGTTTAGAATGATCATCATGTAAGAACTGCCCTGATCTGCCCTAATGTCAACATAAGAATAATGCCAGGACAGTCCACTCATGCTGTCTCATGGAGAGAAAAAAAAACTTTAAAAGCTCACAAAAGTAACCATCAATGCATCAAAAGTTACCTTAAAGTTTACAACTATCCAATTACCTAAAATATTTCAAACTGAGCATATTTAATTATTTCAGTCTGCCAAAATTACTCTTGGATGAAAATCATCTGGTTCATGGACAAAGTTTTACCACAACAATTATCAGTATAGGTAGTTTTGAATTGAAAAAAAAAACACATTTCTTTAGAGCCTCCTACATGTCGATCTTTGACAGATCACAATCCGGAGCAAAATATTCACAACTATACCATTAATTCGAATTTTTCATTTATTCGCATTATCTCTCAGAATTATCCACTATGTCTATCTTAACTAGTCAAATCCTATCCAATTCATCCATTTCCATAGGAGTGCTGCTCCCCAGCACCATTCCATTTTCCACTCACAATATCAGTCCACCAGGGCAGTTGATGGACTGGTGCTGTAAGCAGAGGGTCACATGGATGACAGACAAGTCCCATGTATCGGCCCACCAATCACCATGTGCTGGTGGTGTGACTGGGGAGTGGGAGTGGTGCTGCAAAGCTTTTTCCTTTTCATAGACTTCCTTATATATTTTTCATTTCAATTATTAAGCTCAAATCTTATTACATAATAATATATAGACTCTTCCCATTTCTCTATTATTCATTTCACTTCATGTGTACATATCAAATGTGAACTGCACAAGAGTAAGAAAAGCACAGGAACTATATAAAAATATTTGTGGAGTTGCAAGAAGGCATTTATACTAGGATTTCTAGAGCTGAAATGATCTGAATTTGGTACACTAAAAGTATTATACTAGCAAGCAGAGGCTAAAACTAATCATGTCCCCCTCACGAATGGTTTAATTAGGAGAACCAGGCAGTACTTGGCCATCAGAGTTGCTATGAATTTAATCTCCCATCCTTAATGATCAGCTAAAATTCAAACTGCATTAGCTGACAAAGTGAAGCGATGGTGATTGCATATTAGGGACCAGTTCATCCCAGAGGTATATATAGCAACCAGTGGGGCAGACATCCAGTCCCACATCATTAGAAACTAATATAGTCCCCAGCCAAGATAACACATTTTAGAAGCTACTGTTAACAGTTTACAATAATGCCCGGGCATACAAATGTTAGAAAATGGGGTTAACTGTCGTGGTATGTAGCAGCCGGACTGAAAATTGGAACAACATTCAGGACTGCAAAGACAATCAGATCCTTCTAGCAAAGATAATTCCATGATGCTTAAGACCACAACATCATGCTTGCTATCAAATTCCATAAACTAAAAGGAACATAGCAAAAGACTACTTTTAAAAAAAGTGAATTCTAGCAACAGAAATAAATGAATGCAAGCAGGACCTCAACAACTGAAAAAATTAGCTGTCAAGTTTGACGTCCTGCATTGCACCACTAAAACTGCGTTACTTTACGCTTTTGTTGACGCATCCATTGTAAAAAGACTTCCCAATGAATGCAACGCCTTTCAAAAGCGGGGTTCTAAAATTATTTGGCACCTAAAAGGAAATACTGCATAAACTCTGCTTGAAAGCAATCAAATTTGCAAATACATATTCATCAATGTGGAAAAACAAACAAATATACAAATCACGTATATAATTTCAGATGGAGTGGGCGTAGTCATATCAAAATGCTCCCTAGCTATCATGGAATTTTGAAAGATTTGACATGTGAACTCAAGTTTTTACTTTCAAAAACCTAAAAGCTGCTATTTACCAAAAAAATGAACTACAACCAAAACATACAAGTATGGTTTGTAGCAGATGAGGGTTGGAGAAGCATGTAATGCAAACTAAGATTTCAAGTAAAACAAAAACCAACAGAAGTCGCAGAACCAATAAACTCTTCAATGTAACTTCAGATCTAGATGAGCTATAAAGTGTGCCATTCATCACTAAAACTAAAGCTAACGTGGGCATTTCGATTCGAAATAGCTCCTCCATCAAAAATTAATGCATTTCTTAATTGCAACGAGAGATGATACTCCTCAGAAACCAATGAGCTATATCAAACGCTAACCATTAGCAGCCAAACGATAAAATACTCCCAGACTAAAAGACTTCAAGATATAGAAAGAGTACCCTGCGTCTGAAGCGCTGGGGAGGCTCACGGTTCCTCCTGGCCTCGCGAGACCTGACTCTGACCACATGAGAGTGGATTGCACAGGAAACGCAGTACTGCATCTTCGCATAGAGCTTCGGAAGAGTATACCCTAGTAGAAAAAACAAAATTTTCATCAGAAACTAAAAGAACAATTAAAATTACGAGGATAACAACCAAAAGTTCAACAAAGAAGGAAAAAAAATACCATCATAAACACAGGCCTCTTGCACATCTCTCACTGCAGCTTGCTCCACAATGTTCCTCACAAGAAACCTCTTGATGGCCTTATCCTTTCACATAACACAAAGAATCAGACCTAGGGTTCCAACAACCTTATAGTCTAAAACAAAACAAGGTATAAATTATCTGGGTCCTTCTAGAGATCAAACAAAAAAAGATGATCCTTTTTCAGTTTTAAAGTTAAAAAGAACGCATAAGAGATTAAGATCAGCATCAAAATTAAACCTTCTTTCCAAATCACCAAGGATCGAGCAATATAGGGTTTAGAACAATCGAAATAGAATCGAGAAAAGGGAACAAGATCTGACCTTGGGGCAGCATTTCCCACAGTTGGAGCAGCGGATGAATTTGACATGCCCGCGGCCGTGCTTGTTGCGGCCGCCATTCCTACGCTTGAAGGTCTGCAGAACAAACCAACGGAATCAGATCCAAGGAGGGTAGAAGGTGGAGAAAAGGCGAGGGTAACTAGGGTTAGGGTTCTTACCATCGCCGCCGAACGTTTGCTCCTCTCAAAACCCTAACCTTAGATCCGGAAGGCTTGTTCGCCGCTCGCCTTTCCTCTAGGGTTTTGGTTTTGGGAGCTAACGAGCCGAGGGAGGGTGAGCGACTATTTATAGGCAATCGTTACGCCGGGAGGGCCATCTTAGCCGTCCAACTAGTTTCATTCGCTGCGATTGCTTTACGATTCGTGTTCAATTGGCGACGTAGCTGGGCGGCTTAGGTGAACCTAGAGCTGATCGTGCGGCAGAAAGACACGAATTTCAAGGCATTCTTATAGAGTTGGTGAACTTAGCAGCTGGTAGTTTTGTTTGCCTCCCTCTACTTCTGCAACAAGAGAAGCTTTCATGATCAAACTTTCTCTGCATTCAAGATATTCTTTCTGGCTATAATTTTCTAATTGAAAGGATATAACTGACAATGCCTTCAATAAAACTGTAATGCAATTAAAATCTACTTATTGAAATCTGTTGCTGGAATTTGGACCCGGGGGCGGCCGTCGGCTGAGGAGGAGGAGCTCCGGCGAACACTGGCGGGCGGCGGTCCGTCGGCGGGCGGCGTCCTCCAGGAGACCTGCAAAATGCCGGTAGCCGGGGTTTCCGGCGCCGGCCCTCCGATGCTTAAGTCAGAGGGGGGCTTAATTTTGGAGAAGGAGATGGACTGTAAGTAAAAGTCCCCAGCCCTTCCTTGGGAAGAAGAAGCCCCCTTTTTTATAAGGAGAGTGGTAGGGTTACCTGTGATATGACTGGGCGAATTAATGGGTTACCATCACGATTGGACGTGGGCGTGTGAAGTAATGAGTTGCCGTGGATGGCCCGTTCCCATCATGGGAGGAGATGGCGTGTAGTCGGAGCTTGCTTGTAGCGCCCAGTGCAGTACATGCTTGGGAATGGTGAGGCGTTGACAGTCGTAGCAGGGTATGGTCCCTGATTGATATGTCATGGCGTGGCCGGCAAGTGAAGCATGGTGCGGTGAGGCTGCTGCAGGGCATGGCCGCAGCATATAGACGACGAAGTCGGCCTTCTGAGGTCAGCTCGGCCTTCTGTGCTCGGCCTTCTGAGCTCGGCAGCCTTCTGTGCTCGGCAGCCTTCTGGTCTCGGCCTTCTGTGCTCGACCTTCTGAGCTCGGCAGCTTTCTGGTCTCGGCCTGCTGTGCTCGGCCTTCTAGTCTCGGCAGCCTTCTGTGCTCGGCAGCCTTCTGGTCTCGGCCTTCCGTGCTCGGCAGCCTTCTGGTCTCGGCCTTCTGAGCTCGGCCTTATATGCTCGGCCTTCTGAGCTCGGCAGCCTTCCGGTCTCGGCCTTCTGAGCTCGGCCTTCCGTGCTCGGCAGCCTTCTGGTCTCGGCCTTCTGTGCTTGGCAGCCTTCTAGTCTCGGCCTTCGGAGCTCGGCCTTCTGTGCTCGGTCTTCTGAGCTCGGCAGCCTTCTGTGCTCGGTCTTCTGAGCTCGGCAGCCTTCTGTACTCGGCCTTCAGAGCTCGGCAGCCTTTTAAGCTCGGTAGCCTTCTGGTCTCGGCCTTCTGAGCTCGGCAGCATTTTGAGCTCGGCAGCCTTCTGTGCTCGACCTTCGGAGCTCGGCCTTCTGTGCTCGGCAGCCTTCTGGTCTCGGCCTTCTGAGCTCGGCAGCCTTCTGATCTCGGCCTTCGGAGCTCGGCAGCCTTTTGAGCTCGGCAGCCTTCTGTGCTCGGCCTTCTGAGCTTGGCAGCCTTCTGATTTGGGTGCTTTAATTTATGGGTGGTCCATTTTTCCCCCAACAAAATCAGAAAATTAAAGAAATGTAAGTGCAACGTGTAACACCTATAATCTTTATCTTATCACCAGTAGAAAAATGACAGCCTTCTTACTCTTCTAAATATTTCTATCATTAAAATTTTATAAATCTCATATATTCCACCATGTGAATTGCATGCGCAAGACACTAATTCAGGTACCAATATGGTATCCTGGTTTTGATGTTTATTACTTATACACTGCCCATATAAATTCTTCTTTTATTAGGTCTTATAGACACCATAAATTTTTCGGTAGGATTAGCTTGACATGGCACTTGTCTATGTTACTCTTTTGTATCAAAAAAAGTATTGCTCGTTCACTTTTACCGAGAGTAGATCCATTTATTTGTTTGGCGGAAAAAGCATGTAGGAGAAAAGATTTAACATCACACAATTTAAAGTATTCTCCATCAGAAAACCTATATTATTCCACAAGTGATTCACAATTGAAACTCCACAAGCTCAATTCGAAGCTCTTTGTAGGTGCACTTTTCGTTGATCTACAGGAAGTATTTTCAAGTCATGCTTTCTTTGGAAGATAACTCATGGAGGTAACTCTTACATCTCTAACAGGTAGCCAGAGGCTGGCGTCATTGGTCTTCTTGCCGCCACCTCTAAGCTTCTTTAAATAATCAAATATATAAAACTATAGAAGGACAAAATAATTTTGCATTTCTTGTTTATGTTATTCGACCGGTTATCCTAAAATCTCCTGAGATTTGACACTTTGATCCTCCTGAGCACAGCGAACTTATGACCATGATCTAAAATACATTATTATTAGGAATACATGCATGACAACAAGAGACACAAGCGAGCATTACCCAAGGGAGAAGAGGTCAACATTTCACAAATTTAGTGAAGACCTTTGAAATACAAAACATTACTCTAATTCAGAGATCACGTATTTTTGGATATATAACGCATGCTTGAATGATGTGCTCCCTTCCGTACATTACAAATGATTAGGGTTCAAATATTAAAAAACTCGGTTTTCAAATAAAGAACATATGAGGCTTCCATCAAGAGGCTGTTTATATTTGTGCAAGGGCAAATTTGGATATAAGTCGACCATAACAACATATACCTCAAACAAGAATCAATACTCCGCATAACTAATTCACAAAATAACAAAAAAATTCTACAGGAAGAAAAGATATGCCATCCAGCTCTACCAAGTTCTCAAGACTTCTAATTCATTGTGCAATAGACAAAGATCCTTCCTCCAACCACCTTCAGCATCATGTCCTTCAATAAAAAAATAACTTGCAGGCATGATCAAAGAGTTCATGCTTCCAAATCTTTGTTTGAGCTCCATACTGGGGCTTTGAGGACTACTCCACCATCAGCAACACTGGCTCCATTTTCCACGTCGAGTAGAGGATCAGACTCAGTTTCCTTCACCTGGCATCATTTGCCAAAGAATAGGCAAGAAAAAAGAGCAGATTGATACGACTATTCGTGAATCACCATCAGGAACAATAAATTCTATTCAAAGAGAATGTGGGGCAAGTGAGATGAAAATGAGGAAGTATGTGTGGGGGTGATCTATACCGATTTATTTTTTTTCTTTTGATCAATAGTCAGGACGTTCCCTTCTCTTGCTTCTCTCTCCCTGTCTCTCTTTCTCTCTGTGTGGGAGTACGTGTGTGAAAACTATGAGTGTGTTTGATTTGCATCTGATTTTTTTTTCTTCTGACAAATAAACTACTTTTGGGAGGTCTCTCTCTCTCTCTCTCTCTCTCTCTCTCTCTCTCTCTCTGTGTGTGTGTGTGTGTGTGTGTGTGTGTGTGTGAGAGAGAGAGAGAGAGAGAGAATTAAACTGTGTTACAGATACAAGTTACAATGGAAAGTGGACAACGCTGCCTTCTACATGATTTCTTTCATGGGATATCTGTAAGAGCCTTGTTTTTTTACATTAAAATAACAAAAGATGTCCGTCTGGCAGACTCGCGTCTGTCGCATTAGAAAGAGCAATAGACAAACTAAATACCCTTTTTCCGTATATAATAACTCCAAAAACAGAAAGAATAAGTGAGCAGCAGTCATATAATTGTGCCAAATTTGAAAGAGAAAGCACTGGATCATAACAAGAAAGCATAACTGGAAATTTTTGCTATTGTAGATATAAATGCCAGAAAAACATGACTAAAGAAGGTTCAAAATAAACTTCGTTCTCGTCAAAAAACTTTCAACCTTAAAGATTCTAAACAAAAAATTGTCAAGACTTTGCAAGATCATCCTCTCTACAAACCCAAGGACTGAAATGATACTTTCTTGAAAGATACCAAAAGTACTGGACTCCCTTATTCTCCGCCCTTTTTTCACTCTTGCATCTTTATTCTTCTCCTGGTGTTCAAGGGGCTTGGTAGACACAGTAAATATCCTCTTGTTCAATATAGATGGCAGCACGGAGTTATATGTGCAGAAAACTTTTTAAAAGGATAATGTCTCCAAGATGAATCTTGTTACCTATCTCAATCTTAGACTACATTTAATCAGCTCGTAAGTTTCTTCTTCTCTAGTCAATGCATCAATATCAATAAAAAATATAAAAATAAGTGGTACCTGTGGTAACTGAGTGGATGCTTCTGTAGCCTTTTGCTGGTTCTCAACCAAGCAGAAGTAAGAATACAGGATCATCCCAACTACTGCGATTAGAATTCCAAGTATATTTCTCCAGCTAAATGGATCATGAAGTAAAACATAACCAAATGCCAATATAAGACAAGTTTTCAGATGACCCAAGACTTGATAAGTCACAGGAGATGTCTTTCCAATAACAAGAAATGTGCTGAAGTTGACAGAGACAGATATCAGGCATGACAGTACAATGAAAACCTGCAACAAATTTAAAACAGTTACAAGAAATCTTAGTAACAGAATTTAAAAAAAGCAAAATATTAACAGGCAGTCACTTACCAGAACTAGAGGTGTGTAATTGAAAGCAAAAACATTCTGGTTGGTCAGGAGCCCATCAAGAAATGGACCAATCATGAATAGGGTCAACGCTTGATAGGGGCTAGATTGATATAAGAGTTGAGTTGAAGAGACCTTGAATCTCTTCTGAATAGTGTTTGTCATCTGACATGAACTGGTTAAGATCTAAAACAAAAATTGATAAAGATATTGACGTTTTTAGATGCAAAAATATACAAGGCCGAGACACTAGATGACTAGATGGATCAGCTTGTTTCAGTATTAGAGTTCCATTACTACAAGATTATATTGCAATTTCTTCATGACCAACTACTAAGAATTTACAACATTAGTGTATGCTTATTCTGGACTGAAGCAGAATATCTGAGATAAGTTATCATTCAATCACCACCAAGCAAGGTAAACCTCACCTACTGGTCCAGCTAAAACATACTTGCACTGCTAGTTTCCTAATGTAAGCAATGTGACTTCTCATGATTACCTAATTGGAGGAAAGCATCTAAGCATAAGCAAGTGAACCATCAAAGACATTCAAAGGCCCTCTAAAATAATAGAATCACAGTATAGTTGTTGGAATTGTAAAGTCAAATTTTGCTTGAGCCTTTGGAATGGCCATTTTATTCTATTAGAACCACTTAAAAGTGATGCAGTATCTTACAATCAAAATCGAGTCTCTATAGCTGGAGAGGTGCAAGAGATATTAGCTGGTGACCACAAACTTAAATTCAACAGTGTAATGTCTGTTGCCTTCTAGAGAAAACATATTTCAGCAGCTATATACATAGTTTAAGAGAAAGAAGAAGCACATTGATGTTCCAACGTCTATAATAGGCAAGACATTTGTTTCAAGAAGATTCTTCTAATGTAAAATTCATTGGTTTTCCCCCAGTGAAACAGTTGTGTCTACTGCAGTCTATCATGATAGAGAAACAAAATACATGAGCTCTATTGAAGGTTGTTGATGAAGGATACAATTTGTGCAATGCATGTTGTAAAAACTGCAAGTAGAGATAAAACAGATCCCAGAATATTGAGTTGTAGGTCTGTCACAGTAGCAATGCCAACACCAAATAGAAGGACGGTGAGTGAAAGCTGGATAGTCCGACTGAAACAATAAGCAACAAGATATGAATCACAAAACTTCAGTCACCAAATAAAGAGAAGGCATATAAATTAAACACTGTAAGCAACTCAACGAGGACTAATATCACCAACATGCCACATGCAAGGTTGGTGTTCGTAAGGCAATAGCAGTGGAGTGAAGTTTGAAATGACTTGGAGGATCATACTAGAGGAAAGTTTCTAAATAGTTTTAACGGCATGTTTACTATGACATGGCCAAACACTAGATAAACACATGGGCAGGCAGGCATATAAGCAAACACTATTGCACCATCAGAGTGCTAGTGAAGATGCAACTAAATACCATGTAACAGAGAAGATATCTATTCAACACAAGCCTAACGAAGACCTGACAAGATATGACAGCTAATAACATAGGCGTGCTTATGGACATACTAGTCAGCATATATGAATGATCAAGGAAATAAATAATTTGAAGTAAGAATTTGATTAGTGAAACAAAACCCAAACTGGGACTGAAACCTTACTCAGTGTGGAAATATTATCAGAGTTAATATCAGTGTATAATTTTATTTATTTTATATATTGCATTATCTTGATAATAATATAGTTGGTGACCAATTGATTAGGCAAATGCTGGTCAACAAGGCAACCTGCAAGTGAGAGGGGTCGAGAAACAACAACCTACCAGGTAAAATATGCCCAGTTTAAGCCTTTACGTTTTCACATGTAAAGCTAATTTGGCTTGATGCCGACATGACTTGACCCATTGCCATCCCTACATCTTCAATTCATAAAAGCAATGCTCTAATCAGGATAAGCACATCTTTGAATCTTTGTTTGAGGGACAACAGTTTAACTTGAGAATATTTCTATCCTAGAGCAAATATTTCACAAAGGTTCATATCAAAAATGATCTTTGGCTTTTGGCTATGTTGGAAATGAACGGTGTTTCATATATAATAAGCTTGTTTCAATTCAAAGAAAATTCGAACAAACCGATTAACAATTTTCGTGTCAACAATGCAGTAAAAACTGACCTGAATCTCTTCCTGAAGAAAAGAGTCTCCAATAGCACAGTGCAAGGAATTATTGCTAGCTTTGTCATCTGGAGTATAAGGAGTATGCAAGAAAAACATTAAAGTCAACCAACTAAAATTTGTATTGCAGTTTGAAGGTAGACTGCTTTCATGTGTTTACAACATTATGCAGGACATTGATAATTTTAACAATATAATCATATTAGAGGTCATAATAGATTTTTACACAAACTAAAAATAAATCAAGAAAACATCTACCTCAAAAAGCATCCATGATACCATAGTAAATGCATAAACATTATAGCCTATGCAAAAATATAAAGTTTCTATAATCATAATCATCCAACCTCCCAACTATTGGATCAACCTTAAGGAACCTCATGTATCAAGTATTTTTATCTAGGGCCACCTCTGATGATATTCCAAGATTCTCTATATGCTTCCTCACAAACTCCATCCATGTTATTTTTAAATGGATTCAAATTCAAAAATACAAAGTAATGAAGAAAATTCAGTCTTTTTTCCATGAATAAGCAATAAGATTAAACAGTTGAAATATTGAATTCGTGATGCCAACAATTTTTAGCTAAGCTAGTTGGCACTACTCTCCTAAGGGTAAGCCCTTGAGCCGGTCTAGGGTTCAAATGATGGTGGTCGCACGTTTCTACCTATTGCTTAGAGACAAAAAAGAAAAAATCAATAACAAAATTTAAAAATGAAGCGTAATCAAATTATGCTTGACTTTGTGCAGAACTAAGACTAGAAATAAAAATAAGTTTTCAATCAATCTTTTGAATTTTGATGACGAGATTATCATCTGATTGACATGTAAAGCTTATAAATTCAGCATAAGATTCTAGATTAAAAAAAGGATGACATGTTTAAGGGCAAGATGTTTTTACAAGCATTATTACAATATAAAAGCTGAACAAGAGAAAGAAGCACCTGATAGAAACCAACAGAGTTGAAACCCAGGCTTAAGTTCAATAACCCAATAGAGATTCCATTAAGTATTCCAAAGCCCATTACTGCCCTTGGATCAAAAGGTTTGTGTTCAAATAATTTCATCCATAGTGCCACGTGAAGGGAACAAAATGTGACCAGAAGATGCCAGCTTGTCAAAGTAGTAGCTGCAAACCATTGATGGAAAGTAAGCACATAAAAGTAATCAAATATACCAGGCAGTTATAATTGTTATGGCTCAGAATAATGTTTTGAATGTAAAAGCATAAATGGCATAATTTAGTCCAAGAGATGCATCCAATGCATCTCCAACTGACATGTTTTGCAGATAGGGTAATACTTCGTTGGTAACAGAACAGACTTTTAAGGCAAATCATAGCTGCAGCAGTCATGGTAGCTATTTATAATATTGATACCCATAACCATCTAGCCTTGCCCCAACTATTTGGGGCTGGCTCTACAAATCCTAATTCACCAAGCATTCCTATTTACAGCCAACAATAATGTTGATTTGAAGCAAGGGGATGCCCTAATATTCATGAATATCAAATATGGATCCATTTATGGCTTGACATCTTTTGTGAACCAACCAAATGTCAATCCTCCACTACTTTTTTCCTTTGGGATGTGGGACCAGCATTCCCAGTGTTTAAGAATTTAAGTCATTGGATTTAAGGTTTATCTTGAACTAACATAAAACTAAAAGATTTGAGTTTCTACTTGCATAATTGCCCCCATTATTGGGAACAACTCATACATAACTAGGTCTGCCACCATAATATATCAACAATTTTTCAGAATTTCATCAGCAGTGAACCTCCTCCAATCCATATGGCAGATCATTAAACTGAAACTGGTTTGCAAGCATGGGCTGGCAATCTCTATGAAACACACTTGGGAGGACCACTTTGCTAGTGATTTGACCACTTTGGTTCAAAAGGGTTTGCCCCTAGGGGAGAATTAGATTATATACTGAAAAAAGGTCACTTGAATGAAACAATTCTTGTCTGATGTAAACTTTTTACAGTATGCTTTGGTTTTGTGCTCATTATGCCATGACATCAAATAATAAAGACAAATTCTGTGAAGGTCTGTATTTGCCTTCATAGATCTTGGGCATTTTTAAATGCTCCTTATGGTTTCTAGCATGTAATTACTGTCTTGCTTTAAAACTAATTTGACAATGCCAAATCAAGCATCAAGGAATGCTATGAAATATCCCCAGCATCAAAGCATTCAACATGTCAAGAAAACCAGAATCTAAAGTCTCCAGTGAACACCACAGGTATTTCACTATTAAACCTAGAATACCCAAGAAATGCTTTAGTTTGGTCCTCTTTCCTTCTTGGCACCAAGTGACCAACTAATCTGACAAGTCCCAGAATCCTGGATACCCTTATTTCCCCTTTTAGCCTTTTTTGTTCAATTCTATCCATACAAAAAAATCTAGAGAGGATCCAATGACAGGTTTCATACGAATGCTCTATATGTCAAACAATAGGATTAGGGAATCATATCAGATTGTGTTCTATGATACACATACAAATGATTGAGCACCATCCATTGTTAACTAAGTTTAACAGAACCTTATAAGAGCTTTTAGTCATACAGAGGCTTGGGTAGCTTCAAGAATAAAAATGAAAATTCAAAGCAAGAAACATCAACTCCGGAACAATCTCCAAGATCTACTATGGAGAACTCACTCTCCACCTTGCTGATACTATTTCAGACTCCGAAAGTGTGATTGTTCATGATTATGTGTTCATTCCAAACTCTTTACAAAATGAAGCAGATGGGTTATCAAACAAGCAAAAAGCAAAATGGGGGCCTTGTCATTGGCCTCACCTCACATGATAAGACAATATTTTCCTTGAACATCTTCTACCAAAAACTAGTAACTGTATGATTTCCTATCTATAAAACAACACTCTTTCTGAATTTTTGTCAGAATTTATCTCGAAAGTTCAGACCTTAGTTCGGGAGCATGAACAGGATCAAATGCAAGGGAAATGACTGCTTTTATGTTGGTAATAGTTTTAAAATGGCATAGGGAGTCCAAGCAGAGGTCAAAGCAGCTAGAAAATAAGCTAAAACCATATATAGTCATCCTTACTTCCAAGATTGGAATTACTATAATACTGTCTATGTTCTACTTTTAATAGCTTCTTTGATTAGAAGGTAGGAACAACCATATTTCAGCATGAGTTTTGATTAGAGACTAGTATGATATTCTAAGGAAAATTAAAACAAATCCCATCAAATTAATATCATTGTCAGCATGCTACCCAACATATCAGTTGCAACTTTAAAACTCGACCGTTTTGGCTGACAAAAGTTGACAACAAACGACGAAAATCCTGTAATACATACTGTCAGCCAATCCCAACCAGTAGCGACAAAATGCAACGATAAAGCCTCCAAAGACAACAAAGATCGAAGCATAGAGAAGACATCAATATCGACAAATAAGAACCAACTAATCAATGCAATTAATACATTAAATTCCTCAAAAGCAATCCTAAACAAACTATACTCTCATTGGCTCAACTTTCACTTTCTCACCGAATGTGAACCCGAGGGTGCTGATGAGCGCCTTGTTGCAGATCACAATCGACACCGATGACACCACCGACAGGCTCAGCGCGCCGACAGTCCCCAGCCTGCTCTCCCCCATCTCCACTCCAAGATTCGCCTCACTCCCGCGATCTGGACCACAGACACACCCCCGACCGTCAGATCGAATCCCCCAGCCCCCCACCCCAAAACAAGCACCGAATAGGCGAATACAATCCAAAGCCAGCATAAAAAGGAGGAAAAGATCACAAAAAAAATCGCAAAAAAGAAATCAAAAAATTGCAGCAGAGACCAGATGCAAAGAACAAACCAACCTCATTCCAGGAGATATCGAGATCGAATCAGCTGGACCGCGAAGAGGAATCAAGAAGAGCTCCAGAACTCGAACTGAAACCAAATCTCAGCAGCGAATCCAGCAATTCCGAACCCTAGATCTGGTGAGAGAGTAAGAGAGAGAGAACGAGAGAATCAAGACGCTACCTTCTTGATTTCTTCCGGCGATCCAAATACGAAAGCGGCTTCCATAAATATATGCAAGTATGCAACTAACTCTTTTTACTGCTCAGAGGAGCAAAGAGAGATCCGCGCGCGGAGCGAAGCGGGCTTTTTAACGTCGCGCTGTTTCTTTATTTTCTCTCGATTATCTTTTATTTGTTTATACCTTTTGTTCTAACGCCTCTTTCCTTTTTCGTCGCCGGCGACGACCTAGTTCGGACGACGAATTAAACAGGAGAAAAGAAGGGGAAAAAAATGACGAATGAAAGTGAATGGCGGTGCACCGGATAATTTTTAAACGCGATCGAAAATAGAAAGCCACGAAGAGCTTCGAGGAAGGGAGAATGGGTCGGGCTGGGCTTCAGTTAGAGGCACCAGGGCTTAGATTCGTCTAAATACATATGTACCTATGCATACATGTGTCTATACTCTATATACATATATATACATATATATATATATACATATATGTGTATGCATGCATGTATACAAGTATGCGTTATAACCATGATGATGGTAGTTTCTTATTAGGTTAAATTAACTAACTTGGTGTCCGCATAATGTATCAAAGAATCAAAACATTGCATCTTCTCGCCCCTTCTTGTACATGCGATAAATTCGTGTAGGTTTCGAATTTAGAAAGCTGTAGAGATCGGATAGATTTGTGTCGCAGTCGGATAGATAAAGGAAAGGCTAGATAGTTAATGAAATTAAACCCTGCAATCAGCTCATGATTCAAGCTACCTGACTTCATTTACGAGCAACAATATGTTATAGATGTTGCCCGGCTCCTAAATAGGGGATTCTGAAAGGATCTCTCAAAACTTTTCCTTTGTAATTTTAGATCCAAAATACTTAAATTTATCTTTTACTACAAGCACTATTCTTTGTCAATCATCTAAAGGGAAGAGGAGACAAAGTGGGTAGCTGTCCAAAAGGGTAATGTCTGGTAAAATCCAACCAAGAATAAATAACAAGTGGGATCCATTTCTACATCCTGATTAACATGGGTATTGCCAGTTGAAAATAGATTTACCTAAATAAAGTGCTTCTGTCTTACATTGGATTTATATCACTAGATTTTTCAAATTTAGATCAGCATCTCTTGCATGTCTCAAGATTTTTTTCCCCGGTGGGGCCTCCTATGATTGTGATGGTTCTCCTAATTTCTATTCTTCTCTGAACACAAAAATCAGTGTGTCATTGTTGCTTATGCAATGGTGATTCTCTCTCTCTCTCTGATCCCCATAGTAATTAGGTTAGGAATGGCAGTGTAAGTGGCACAATAAAATGTTATTGAAGAACTGAACAATCATAGAATAGTATTCATGATGTCATTGTTGATCGACTCTGATATGAAATCATCGATCCATATGATTTTCATGGCAATAATATAGCAAAATTCGAGGAATAAGCTAACGGGGGAAAATCACAAACAAATGAAAAAGAACGCACACATATCATTTCCAAATCAATACACACATATCATTTCTTAAGAGGGAAAAATAAAAGAAAGTTCAATTCTGTTTGGTGATGTACTGTACAAATAAAAATTTAAAACTAAATTAGATTGGGCATATCATATTTTGGTAGCAAAAAGGATATTACAATACATGGACCTATGCATGTTTCACCTTATCAAGTGCAAGGGTCCGTAATAATAAGTTCCTATCAAAGGTATTAAAGCATGACTAGATAATCAAATTTCAAAGTAGATGAATCCAACGTTATTCTCTCTCTCTTGCTTTTCACATATTAGTCAATTTTCGAATACATTGTATCTTGTTAATATCAAAACCACACCGATTCTTAATAATGACATTTGCAAACATGTTAACATGAGAAAAATGTTAACTAAGGTAATAAATAGTTTGCTAATATTTCTTTTTCAAGAACAAGGCGTTGGTGTTATCTCTAATAATAACAGGTGACAAAGTCATTAATGACAAGATCAGAATGCAAGGACCATATGTATGTGCATAGCATGAAAGTCTTCTAATCTGGCCAAAACTTTGCACACATTGTTTTCTTATGTTGAATGCTATGGATCCCCCCTGCTTTCATTTTCTGCAGTCTACCACCTAGTCTCCGGGGCATGGCCATGGGACATGTCATGTAGCTAATATTCAACCATTCGTGCTCCCTATTCATAGGTGGGGTTCATCCCTTCCTAGCCAACTTTTGGCACAAGCACAACACGTGTCAAACTCTGCTGGAGTTTTAGCATGAAATTAAGGGACTGAATGAGAGAGAAATGGCCATGATCTAGACTTGTCAAATGGAATGTGGGACGATAGGCAGAGGCGAGAGGGACAGTGACTTCCTACCAAATTGGCAGGAAAGAAAAAGGACCGTTTTAGACTTTTAGTCGCAAGCAGGGTGACTTTTGTAGCGTCTCTCTTCTTTCTAAAGCATCTTCCTGGGGAACCAGAGTTAGATAGCGAAGTCACCCAACTCGAATCGATGCATCTTTTCTACATCCAGTGATTGCTGTGGTTATGAAGTTTTATCAGACCTTATCATCTCATTCTCATGCTGATGCTGTTAAGAATTGATCTACATTGACCTTCCAGCAAATTTTTTTCTTTTTTTTTTTTTTACCCAGAGGGAGATCAAGGGAGACGTACCTATCAGTATTATAATTATTTAAGTTCAGATACTTAGAAATATGCAATACAAGATTCAACTTGGTAATGTCTGATTGCTATGCAAATAGCACTATAATAGAGCAGTTTAAGAACTTCCTAGAAAATATATGTGTGCGTATATATATATAATTAATGTTACTAGTGGCTCCTATTGTATGCAAACAACCTTAAACCTCCATGGATTTGGATCCTCCACAGAGCATGTTTTGCACCATAAAAAGTACAACTTTGGAGAAAGGAGAGTTGTATATCTTCGAGATGGATGATATGGTAGTGTACTGCTCTTTGTGGAGCAAAATGTGCATCGCAGAGGATCCTGACTCAAGCTCCATTCATAAAACACTCTTGTAGTTATGCATCATGATATTATTATCAAAAGATGAAATTTTCTAGCTAGGGTACCTTGGTACAAGCTGATGCTTATGGTATAGTTTTCTAGTGGGGTTAGATTGAAATTTTTATTTTCTGTTCCTTGATCCGGAGGTTTTGGTCTTCTTCATCCTAGCAAATAAATGATGTCCATATCCATCTGTCATACTACAGCACCAACGAGAGGAGATATCAGGGTATAGCTATTGTTGTTTTTTTTTTTAAATTTGGTCAATAATAGCTATTGCTCAATCTTTTTGTTATTGTAGTTTCAAACTTCCAGTTAGGTGCGCTGATCGAATTGGTTGACCCAAGCTTTGCGATCTAGAAATTTAATAGGTTGAGCTCACTTCCATGTTGGCCTTTGCAAGAAGTCAAGCTCTGTGAGATTGATGTTAAGTACAATAATGTGCACGCGGAGTGCAGGTCCCTGTGAGGAAAAAAAAAAAAATCTCTACTTGCTTGGGTGCTTGGGGCCACGGTCCTCCAAGTGACAAACCACCACCCGAAATTTGGTGGATGGAAGGCTGAAAGCCATGCCAAGTTGCCAACCATTTGGAGGAGGACCATTAAAGGCTATTCTTAATACCCTTCATACAAGCTTTTCAGAAAGGTAGAAAAAAAGCAAAAAAAGAAGACCTTCGTATGAGAAAGTTTTTCAAGGTGGTTCCACTGAGATGAGGATATTAGCTCCACCACTTTATTTTTTTAAGGATTTGATCTTTGTATTTTAGCAACAAAATACAGGCTTGAGTTTATGAGCATTTTTTCCTTAAACCAAGATTTTATATAACGCCATTGATTGATTTCGACTAACTTCCACCAAAATAGAGCAATGCTGGTGGTAAGCCTTGTCTCTGGACCCAACTGACATAATGATTTCAGATAGGATACTTTGCAAAGAATACTTGAACATCTCCTTGGGCTTTCGTTCTGCAAGATTGCCAATGTTTCCCACGCAACTCGATCATCGATCGACTGACTTTTAGCGGTAGGGATAGCCAATATGTGGAGCAATCTTTATAGGAAACAAATACTTACACCCATGAATCTTCAGTAATAGAGATGCTAGCACCACCACCTACCACAAATCTTATATTGGATTGAATTAAAGGAGCAAAAGAACATTTAACTTAGATTGGTACACTTTGTTTCCAAGAAAGTAGATGAGTTCCCCTGTTTCAAGCCTCAGAGAAAATTCATCATCATAATTTCCAAGCTGTTGAAAATTTTCTGTGGAATAATACCAGCCTACAAGCCATGGCTATGGATCACCATTTCTAACTATCCAATTTGGCAATTACATTCTGTATCGAGGCGGAAGATAGTCATCCATGCAAGCACTGCAACGAGATACTAGTGTTCCAAGATAAGGCCAGGTCCCATTATTCCTTCTCTTCATAGCATAGCTTTAATTCTCGGAGCCTTAATCCGAGCACTAAACCTAACAACAGAATTACTGTATAGTACAGTTGTCAGAATCATACAAAATCTCGTCTATTATAGTTTGTATGATATTGAATATCATAGCTCTCACATATTGCATGCACAATTTTGATATATCAACTCAAATTAATCTCCAAAAATTATGGAATCTGATTGTCATATTTAAATTTAGTATTTGTACCAAATCATAGAATTTTGCTATTGTATTATACTATATCCGGTCCCTAACGCTTTTCCATAATCAAAAATTTTTATTGTTGTATTTTACTATATACGAAGGCTCAATTTATATATATAACATACTAGTAGCACGAACAGAACAAGCAATTCAAATCTTATTCCCAATACAAATTTTTCAGTGTATATTCATACCTTCCAGAAATTTTGCAATAATGGCTAACAATATAAGAGTAGGACAATTTCAAATGTTTGCTTTTCGAACCAACAACAAATCATCACCGGAAAAAGATGTGGCATGTAGTAGGAACACACAGAACCTTACCTTATCCCAATTAAGGATTGAAAATAACCTGTCAGTGTGCCATTAATGAGCAATGAAAAACTGGTAGTTTTTCACCTTAGTTCAAAGAATGTTAATATCCCTAGATTCCACCTTAGTTTAAAGGAGGTTAGTAGGGCATTCACTGGTGGAGTCCATGTCTTCTACTACCTCCCCTTCTGCGTTCTTAATTTGACTCATTTTATTTCCATGTCTTTTTAGGATTATCGATCTACGAAGGTAACTTCTATCATTGTACCCCTCCTTGGTCTACTACTCCCTTGCTTTTGATGCCAAGCATTTCATGTCTTTGCAGTAAACAATTGATAGCGGTCTACTCTCGAGATACAGCAAACTACTTCATTATCACTTTTAAGTGCACTTCAATTAGCCAAATCAAATAAGCCCTAATGGAGAAGGGAAACACAAAACAAAACTTCACAGAATGGGAGATGGAAATAGTAGGGATCTCTCATTTGTCTTGTTCCATCACACTTCAAGCTATCGTATGATCCCTATTTATGGATTTCAAAATAGTGCATTGTTAAAAAAAAAGATGCTTTAGAAGCATCCTTTCGTATAGCCCTTGTAATAAAAGAACGCATCCTTTAACAAGATGTTGCGGTAAGAAGAAATGATCTATATTTTGCCACCGAACTCATACAGATGATAAACTGTGTTTCAATATCAGTTTTGCTTTCTGGAAGAATCTTTTTCCAAGGGTTTATTTATGTGACACTTTGTTCAGCCACATAGTTCAATGTGATTTATTCATCACATTTTCCTGCATTTTACAAATAAATCAATTCTCGCATGCTAAGGATTTCTCAAATGATCTCTGTTATGCATAGTTGTTTATTATGATTTCCGATAGAACTTTAATTCGAGGTACATAGGATTAGAATGAAGTCCCTCTCAAATAAAGTTGCTGCAATAAAGGTGACAGAATTTGTATTAACTCTTTTTTTATGAAGAAAAAAAAAAGGTCTAAAGAAAAGGTCCTGTCGAATCAAGCATCTGTCATAGAATTAAAAATTCTCTCTTTATGATGTGAGACTGCATCTTCTAAAGATATTTGAAAACAACCTTAACCTGGGAATGAATTTACCTACCAAATTTCCTTATTATTTTAAGTTTGAATTGTTGCCATCAACTTTAGCCACTCTTTCTCGTCATATTTAACATTTCATTATGGATTATAAAAAAGCACCAAGGAACAAAGGATAGACATGGATGGAAGTCATAACAACTAATAAACAATGAAAGATGGCAGCAAAGAATCTCTATAAGGATTTTCTCATAGCATGAACAAGTCCCCTAGACGTAACTCATGCGAGTGTGATGTGTGAAGTACAATACAAAATAGAGCGAATCAAGCAAAACCAATATGAGAAGGTTGTAAACTTGTACTTTGATGGCAATACCACCCTGGATTTTGAAGTTTTGGAAATGGCCGCGGACATGGTTTTAGCAAGCGTTCGAGTGCGTTAATGGTCTGCCCTTCGTCCACATCGCATAGTCATTTTTAAGAGGATGTTGCTTCACCTAACATAAAGGCGTATATTTATTTAGCAAGTCATTAGGCACCCTCTCGAGTGTACTGGAAGCACCCCCTCAACTTTAAATTTCAAATCGACCGTTAGTCTTGCTAAAGGGAACTTATGGATTATCTCAGTTTTGGTCGATGACGAACATATTCAGCTCTCTTTCACCAACTGTGATCTTCATATTTTTATTAATTTTGTTATAAACTTTATAGAACCACTGTTGTGTTTATGTTACTATTGTGTATATAAAAATAACTAGTTTTACGATAGATATCATGCAAAAAAAAATGTCTGAATATTTACATCAAAAGCAAAAACTATATTTTCAACAATTCTAGAATTACAATGCCATGTCTCTCACCGAGAATTTTCCTCAAATGCATGTTTCATTTTCTCAAAGTGTGTGCGTACACATTTATTTTAGATGTATGATGTATAGAAGGCATACTTATAGCATGTTGGAAAAGAAAAATCAAAAATATAATAGCAGAGAAATGGAGAGGATAGGTGAAAAACTCAAGATATAGTACAAGTTGAAACAAACAAGGGATATGAAGAGACGCTTGCCTATTAGGTATTTCTCCTGGAAGCTTCATAAAATATGATCAGAGTAACCGGCAAAAACACTTTGCATAAAGCTTCCAATATAAGGAACATTTTTTTACTATGTAGTAACAAATTTTCAAATGATGCTTTTTGCTAAATTTGTAAAACTAGCACCCAATCAGAAATTTTTTTTTGCATGAATACCCTCCTAAATATTGAATTTTGCATGAATATTTTCTCAAAAATTGATATTTGCATGTATACCCTCGTAAAACACTTATTTTGCTATTCTATCTTTTTTTATCATTATTTTTACAAATATACCCACACCATCTAACGCCGTTAAAAAATTAACGGGTTCAAATTAAAATGATTAAAATATCCTGGTAAATATGCAAAAAAAAAATATTTATAAGGCAATTGTAATAGAAGACAAAAAAAAGTAATTTCAAAATTATATTTTATTTTTAACTAAAATAAATATGATTTTTATTAACAACATTAGAAAAACCATTATATTAGGGGTATCTGTACAAAAACAGTGTTTTATGAGGGTACAAAAATAAATATAAATTTTAAGAGGGTATTCATGCAAATTTGTATTTTTAGAAGGGTATTCATGCAAAAAATCTAACTAGGAGAAACTTTTACATCTACTTATCTAGATTCTAAGCATTTAATTCATGCATAACAAGTTAATTAAGGAACAATTTTTACATTATTTGAATATCAATAATAACCTAATGCTGAATAACACTTTAATTAAGAGTTTTTTTTTGTATTCCTTTGTAATCTTTTAATTAAAAAAAATTACTTATTAATCACAAGAGATGACTGATAAATTTTCTTGACTTTTCTCATTCATTTATTTCAAAACTTTAAAGTTATAAATACTTGAGAAATTTGAGTAGAGTACTTGTAGGTACAACTACTGAATATCCCTGGAGCTATAAAAAAAAATAGATTTTGGTAAATCATTAATTTCATAACTACCTAAGTTACAGAGTTAGCATAATTGTTATGACAACTTTCAGAACCCTTCTGAAGTTAAACTGGGTTACCTCCTCAAGAGTAGTTTATCGGAACTTTGTACAGTGAGCCATGTGAATGTTTCAATCTGAAATTTAGACTTTGTTTGGCTTACAAGTTTTGTTTAGGATCAGGAAGTTACATTATCATGAACCTCCATCGCAAATCAAAATGGATCGAAAGGTTTAGCTTTATAATGGTCTCCATCAAGAAGTATTTTAGATCCAATGGCAGATGAGGTAATCAGACGATCTCCAGGACAAGATCTATCCTACTACAAAAGCATCCAAATGCCCAATACAACTTAAATTAATTTCAGATTTATGACTAGTTATTTTAAGGCCTCCAAAAACACTTTTAAATTAAATAGAGGTATTTAATAAAAATTTCAAAAAAACTATTTTAGCTTTTTCAGAAAGCTAAAAACAGCTTTTTGGAAGAAGCTTTATTTTGGTGCTTTTCGAAAAAGCACTTTTAGAGATGATCAGAAAGCTATTTTTTTACCAAAATACTCATGATAAAATATAACGATTACACAAAATATCCCTTTAATAATTATTTAACCAATTTTATCACTTAGCTAGAAAATTTATTATATTATGAGAAATTAGTTTATGCTAAGAATTATAATATTTTATATCTTGTTATTATATTATACAATAAATATACTATTATATTACATTATATTATAATACATTGATATGTTATATTAAATAATTTAATATTATATTAAATTATTATACTATAGTATACAATATTATATTACTATAATATAATAATATTATATTATTATTGTAATATTATATTATATCATATATTTATATATTAATAGATGTTATATTTTATTATATTCGGTTGTATAATACTATGCAATATTCTTTATGACCATTTTATCATGCCAAAAATATTTTCTCAGTTTGTGTATTAAATAATATTAAAATGGTACAATATTTTAAGAATATAATTACTAAGCAGTAAATAATTTTTTATAAAATTTTATTTTAAAAAAATTATTTTTAAAAGGTCTACTACCACCTACTTGTTGGTCTATAATATTTTGGTGACGCTGAGTCTTAGGCAGGCAAATATTTTATTATACGGTGGCTGCTACTCTTTCCTCACCTATAATATTTTATTATAGCTTTACACGACACATGAGGGAAGAGGCAAAGCCTTTCCAAAAGCCATCTTACTGACGTATATACAACCAACATAATATTCCCGTTACTGCATTGTTTGCCAGCCAATTGGTTACCTTGTCCAGACACATGTAGTACTCATTTGATTCGTGAAAAATATTTTCGTTCCTAGAAATATAATTTCTAAAAAATAAATTTTTAGAAAAAAAAATGTATAAAAAATACTTTTATCATATTTGGTTGATTATAAAAAAATGGTAAATTTTCAAAGTGCTTATGTTTGGTTGACTATCCACTTTTCTAGTAATGTTATGTATAATTTTTATTATGTTCTTAATAAAAAATAGATTTTTAATGCCTCTTTAATGCTTCTTTAATGCTGAATGGATTTTTTGGAAAAAACTAAAAATGAAGTGATTTTCGTCATTAAAAAAATAACTTTTTTATGTTTATCATGAAAAATACTTTTTCATAAAATATAATAATCATATTTAAATAAAAATATATTTTTTTATTCTTTAAAATTTTTAATTAAATAAGAGACATCTCACTATTTTTTTATTAACTATATTTTCTTTCTTCATTTTCCGCGAACTAAACAAGCCCGTTAAGCGACGCTCGAGACGTGTCAGTCGAATCAAAAATGGACGTACGGAGTTTGCTTGAAACGCTGTTCAAATAAACAACTTGTAGATATATAAAACTGATATTAAAAAAAAGAGAGATACATTAAATGACCTGGAGGGCATGGATGTCAATATGGAGTAAAGATGAGGATATAATCATATAAATGGTTAAAAGAAATAAATAATGTGGACACGTGGCTTACGATTAATACAAGAGGGGAGAGAGAATGAGAGCAGGTTGAGAGAAGCGCGTGGAATTTAATTTTATTTGAACATGACATAATAACAACACAACGGAAAGCCCTACCAATCCAGATCCTTTATTTTAATATATATATATATATATATATTATATATATATATATATTATGTCGTCTCACTTTTACCAATATTCAATAGGTTGCACTCCCAATGTAAAACGATAAGATCATAAAAGCCACCTTAACAAAGAGAGGGGCATGTATCCTCATTACATAAATTAAAAAGATCTCTAATGATAAATATTGTGCTAAATATTTAATTCTACAGGAAAATCATATTTATTTATTTTTTATTTATTGTGTTATTCGCTGCGGGCACAAGACAGATAATAATCTAAATAAATATGCATAGGAAATTCAAAATATGAATATTAAGCGCTTGTAAAAAAAAAAAATTCAGTGAAAAATATTTTAATAATCTCTAAATGTATAATTTTTTTAAAATATTTTCTTAAAAATTAACAGTTAGATTTTTATTGGAACATCACTTAGTCTAATTTTAAAAAGAAGTTTGATGCAACCATGTGGGCTCCACACGATTGCATCCGCACGTCCCAACTCCATTCCGGTCAAACCACGCTCGATGCCCATCCTCTCCCCACCAACTGGGGCCCACCAATACCAGGTCAAAACCCACGGCCGTCCGATCCTTCCCGCCTTCAAATCATTACTCTACAACCCATGTCAGTCCACCACACCTCTCCATTTCAAATATATAAAGCAAATCCCCGGTCATCACGTGACTCACATGCTTTAATTTGAAAAAGATCTCTGAAATCGAAACGGGAAACGGGAAATGTGGTTGGTTATCCGGAGGGAAACGGATCGCCGATGCGGTGGCCGCGGCACCGTCAATTGCCTCCCATTGAGGGCCACGTGGGGCTATCCCGTTGGTCGCGGGATTTCCACGGGTAGCCCAGCCCTTTTCCATGGTATAAAAGCAGCTGCCGCCGCGGTAGGACCGATGCTCGGAAAATCTTCTCAGAGACACCCTCTCTCCTTTTGCGCCATCCGTCCGAAAATAGGAGGAGAGAGAAAGCGAGGGCGAGCGAAGGAGAGGGAACCGTGCCTGAACTTAGGGTTAGGGTTTGAAGGTTGGAGATGAGTTAGCACCACCAACAATCTACAAGAGGCCGTAGAGTCTGATCGATTCCAGTTCAAAGAAGAGTAGGTTTTTCTCTTGCCAATCACAAACTTTTTGTTTTTTATTTTTTTCGATTTTTTTTTCTGATGCTCTTCTTTGCTTGGAGTTGATGCTGTACAGGTCTTGTAAAGATAGGAAGATTCGGATTCGAATTTGAGGGTTTGATAGCCTTCTTGTTATATATTTACCGATTTCTTGGTGTATTTCTGGAGCTATTAACTGTATGAGAAATTTCAGTTTCAAGAAATAGTAGGTTGATGGAAATGAGTTGGTTTTTGTCATGATTTGGGGCGTGTGTACTGAAGCTTTTAGTTGGGGAAGAGATGGATCGGTTCTTCTCCCCGATTTCATGCTTCGACGTGATATTTTCACAAAGATGAATTTTTGTAAATAGAGTAGTGGTTGCTGCACTCTGAGGGGATTTCAACGCGGTTTTATCAGGGAAGAATTCGATTTTTTTTTTTTTTGGTGAAGTGGAGCAAACTGGTGTAATTTTTGGACAGATGTTTTATTCAGATAGTGGAAGGATCGAGTGGATTTAATTTCTTTATATGGTCTGGGGGTTTTGTTGTTTGGCTGTGATTGCCGCAACATGAGTTGTGGTGGCGACTGTAGGGACGGCAGAAAAGAGGGTGAGGAGTTTAAGCGTCCCGGACTGAACAAAGTGGCGGATGATTTTGTTCAGCTTGGAAGGCACTCCTTTGGAAAGAATGGTACTGTTCCATCTCTATCCCTTGATATCGATGAGAAGCTACTGATTGACCCAAGGTTGCTTTATATTGGATCAAAGATTGGAGAGGGAGCCCATGGGAAAGTCTACGAGGGAAAGTAAGTGCAAAATCCTGATTACTTGAGTGCTTTCTTCTTTTCTTTTCTTTTCTTTCCTTTTTTTGTGTTCTCTGGTGGAAAAAGAAAATCTGCTACCTTTTTACGGTTCTAATTGTCATGTGAACCACGAATCCACACGTGAAACTTTGCAATAAAGATAGATAGGCTTCTACAATTTTTTCCTGCTTTCTTATTCGCATACATGGAAGCAAATTATTCAATCATCTCAATTTCCTCTGATTACCTTGGTTAACTTGAAATCATTAATAATTTCATTTTGGAGCCCCAAATGTTCTTTTGTATAAGATTTTCATTCTCAGTGTTTAGCCTATTATGTAGCAACTGAATTTTAATTACATGAAAATATGGTCTATTTTGCTCATCCAGAAAATCGTCATATGAACATGTATGGTTATATAATGTTCCATTTTACATATTTCTATCATGTGCTTTTGTAACTCTAATATATGGCATCATTTCATGATACTATGATTTGATGGAAAAACCCACTTTGGCATATTTCAGTAAGAAAGAAAATCTTTGAGTCTCTCTATGGCTTGAAGAAGCCTTGTTCAGCAGAAAGGTTATTTCTTTATTCTTGAAACTAATTGTCATTGATAATGAATTATTGTTTCCCTGTTAGTTGAACATGAATCTTAGTAATCTGGTTTTGTTAGTGATCCCAACAAAGACACAACGCACATGGAAGGGAGGATGGACCTTATCTCCTGTTTCATTAAGTGGTTCATCGCACAAACTTCTCACTTGCATCTTGTGAAAGCTCATGCTGGGATATGTTTAGTCCCATATTTGTTGTGCATCTTGGATACTTATATAGAGTTAAGGAACCCAAATATCTTCTGGTTAGCCTTTTGGGGTGAGGTCTTGGTTTGTTACAAATCACATCAGTGCAAACTTGGCCCATGGCTTTTGTGTGAGTAGGGGATATTGCAGCATAGGCTTTGGCATATGGCCCATGTGTGACTAGGGAAAATTGCATTAAGGATCTTCTTGGGACTAGCTATGGGCCACTTGTGGTGTTTGTAATTAGATTTGATTGGATTTGGACTCTTAGCCTAACAAAGATGCTAGAGCTTAAACAAAAAGAGTATGTGAGAACTTGCATTGGCATGCGTTTAGTCCATTATAGATGACCAAGGCATCGATTCAACATATATTAATTTAATAAAAATGTCTCAAACATTTCCATTATCTCAAATTTCTATTCAACCCAATTTAACCTAAATAGCAGGGCAAAACCAACTCAACTAGACTAGTCTAACCCGACCTAGCTTGCTGCTCCAACCCGAATTTAGCGTATAATGGGGTGTGATTGGGTTGGGTTGGTTTAAGAAATCCCAACTCAAGACCAAGTTGTGTTGGGACAGGGTTTGCACTCAACCTAATCCAACCCACCCAAATTGCAGCCCTTGTTTTGATATTATCACAGTAATTAAATAGTAAGTTTCGATTACAAAGAAACTATAGTATGCACATCAATTTCTTGACAAAAGAACCTTCAGGTCAAGTTGTGCATGGCATGTGATGCAGCACGAAAGGAAGAAGGGGTGATTTGATCGACGAAGTTATGCTTCAAAGATTAGCATGCAAATAAAAGTAAACTCGATTGAAAACCCTTTCGTTTGGCAAAGGAAAGTCTTTCAAAAAAATTATTAAAATGTCAAAAGGCTACTCTATATAATGTATTAGACGCATATATAGGACTTGATCCCTTAACCCTAATTCGGGTATTAAACCTTATACAGAATTATTCTCGTTATAGGACTCGATAATAAGAAAACATGCTAGAGTTGTTCTACTACAAATATAAAATTCTAGATCACACTTGAAATAGGACTCGATAATAGGAAAATATGCTAGAATTATTTTATTACAAGTATAGAAACCTAGCTAAGATTCTATATTGTCCCTCATGGAAAATTTATAAGAAAATTTGGCAAAAACCTCTGAATCCCGTTTGTTCGCATACTCGCTCATGGCATGGAAATAAATCAAACATTTGCTTGTTGAAGTTTTCACTTACAAATCCACTGGCTCTCGTGATGCTTGGTATGGTCTAGCTGGTTATAGTACTTGGTTGCACCTTGGACTGCATCGGCATGACTCATGCAAAAAGCTGATTCAGTCTGAACAAAAATGCGAAAGCCTACCTAAGTCATAGTTTCGGATCTGCTTGGAAATGCTTTGGCTTTTGAGTATCACATGATGACCTTTAAGTTTGAAAAACTTTGTTGTAGAACATTATTTCTCTCTAACTTGAAACTTGTTTGTGTTTAAATCCTATGCAAATGGACTTAGCCCTCAAAATTTCTCATGACATTGATGGGTGGTATCAAAGAATTAGTCATTATAAATCAATAGCTTCTCTAAATATTTTTCTAGTTGTTCTTGCTCAGATGGACTTAAAATGGATTATATATTGTTAACATAATGAAATGGTTTTTTGATCATGAAGAAACTTGGTAACTTTTTTTTTCAGGAAAATATTGTTTTTTAGTTGATATGATTAGCATCAACTAAGACCGACTGCTAAATTTTTTTTCCCTGCCAATCAGGTATAAAGAGCAAATTGTAGCAATCAAAGTACTCAATAGTGGCAACACTCCTGAAGAAAAGGCAACATTTGAAGCTCGTTTTATTCGAGAAGTGAATATGATGTCCAGAGTGAAACATGAGAACCTTGTCAAGGTGTGATTTCTGCTTAATAATTTGTAGTTCTGGATATCTAGATACATGATTTATTACTTCCAAATTGGGCTCCAAAGTTCCAGGCTTGTTCCTTCTCTTCAGCCTACTGATTTCATGTTTGTTTCCAATAAGTACCTTAATTATTATAGTTTTGAGACTGAGGGTATTATTTTTTTTCTTTGCTTAACATTTTCTGCACTACTCATTACCGTCTTCCTTTTTAATGTAGTTCATCGGAGCATGCAAGGACCCAATCATGGTAATTGCCACAGAGCTACTACCAGGAATGTCGTTAAAAAAATATTTATTGAGCATTCGCCCCAAACAACCTGATCTTCATCAAGCAGTTAGCTTTGCACTTGACATTGCTCGTGCAATGGACTGCCTACATGCTAATGGGATAATACACAGAGACTTGAAACCTGGTATCCATCTGCTTACCTATTTCTTGTGTCATGAACTATTCCTTGAAGCATTTTAAATTTAAGCTCCATCAGCATTTGATTAGGACAAGCTCAGAGGGCTTAGTGGCAACTGACAGGTTGCCTGTTCATAAATACTTTCTGCATGAGCCTGTTAAGATAAGAAGAAATCCTGAATATAAATAATGTATACAACTGGGTGCTTTCAAAAGCAACTAGAGTATGTGGGCTTTTCCAGCTGGCAATTTCCATTGTTGTTTCTTAATGTCTGCATTTCTTTTACCAATATCTCATGATATTGGATTATGTCTTGTGATATTTTGGCCTGCCTAGTGCTGATTTTAGGTATTTATGGTTGCAGGATCCCTTGTTTCAGCTTTTTGAAAATGCCACAATTTTGTTATCCTTCTAGTAGCTCAATGAAAATTCTTTTAGCATGTTGGACCTGTTTTCATTATATGCTTTGCCTTCCTCTAGCCTTTTTTTGAAGATCTGAAGACCATTTCCTTTTTCCTTCTTCTTTTCGTGTTGTTTTTCGGCCAAGTGTTATTATTGTGGCTCTCTCAAGTTGTAAAATTGTTTATTGCACCTAGGGTCGTATTTGGGGAAGATATTTGTTGATGTGCAATGCCTGTAAAAGAACATCTCTCGACCAAACCTTGTTATTATACTTTAATCTTTATTATACTTCCAAGCTTTTAACTTGCATTCTGAGAACCTTTTTATTGTAAAAGAATGTCTATTGAGGTACCCAGGGTCATGTTTGGGGAAGATATTTGTTGATGTACGATGCCTGTAAAAGAACGTATGGATATACTCGACCAAACCTATTTCTTACACTTTAATCCTTATTATACTTCCAAGCTTTTAATGTGTATTCCAAAAAACTTTTTATTGTAAAAGGACGTGCCTATGCTTCAGGGGTAAGACAAAGAGTGATGTTTACTTTATCTAGTTTCCCTTGATATTTTTGATAGGAAAAAAAGAACCTTATTTAAGTTAGTAGGCTTTTTATCAATTTGCAAACCTTGATTGCATTATTGCATTTTTGTTTTTTTTCCCTCTGAAGTTCCTGTTCATGCAAATATTCTTTGATGCTGTATCAAATAAACAGGAAGAAATAGTATATGAAGTACTCTAGGTCTCGATAGTTTGAAGTGATAGTATCCGACTTATATCAACTCGCCCTTTCCCCCTAATGAGAATATCAACTTCCCTCGTCTATCTTATTGTCGTATAATCATTCATATGCAACATAATCTAGTGTTAGTTCTATATGTCTTTCGGTACATGTGCCACACATTTGCTTATCAAAATGTGATTCAAATACACAGACAATTTGTTGCTTACTGCAAATCAGAAGAATGTCAAGCTTGTTGATTTTGGACTTGCAAGAGAAGAAACTGTGACTGAAATGATGACTGCTGAAACTGGAACATACCGTTGGATGGCTCCTGAGGTGATACATCAACAAATTTTTTGATCATTTAAAAATTATTAAAATTTATTATTAATATCACCGGGTGTAAATCCTTGGGAACTCAATGGAAACTGATGAAGGCGGCCACATTTTTTTCTATGCTATAATAAACATTATTTTTTTACAAATTAATATATGGAGGAGGATAAGCTCAATAAGATAGTGCAATAAGTTCATTGAAGATGTTATAGATATTGGAAATGTCAAAACACCTTCCATGCAGAATGTACTTTAGTTAGGGAAGACGAAGTCATATTAAGATAGAATAGGCTCAAAGGCATGACCCATAAAACTTCCACGACAGCTGAATAAATATTTGTAAATTCTTTTATGTATAATCTCTCAAACATATTTTTAAATTCTTTTTATAAATCCTCTCGAACTATCTGCAAGTTCTTTTTTTTTGGGTAATTATCCATATTTACAATGAAGATCTGAAAAGGCTTTTAGTAACACAAGAGGTGATCCTTAATAGGAATGCTTGGTAAATATAGATTCAAGAAGCTGACCTCAAATAGTTGTGTCAAGGCTAGATGGTTGTGGTTATGATATGGCCCATATTTATGAAGAAAGACACTCTCTTTTGTTCAATTAAATGAGTAATGTAACTTTTTTGAAAAAAAATATGAATTAATTTGTGTATCACACCTATTTTATTATATAAAGGCCCTTTTCATTGTTTTAACATTTTCCGCTTTGTGCAAATATATCTTGAGGTGCTGTATATTTGTTTGTTACCCTATACTATATTTGTTTGCGTTTAATTAATTTATATAACAAAAAATTGCATTTATTATCTAATTCGTTATTATTTGCCTTGCACCATTTTTTCCTGAAGTAAACCTTAAATTGACAGCCTTATGCCATCCTTAAAGGAGAAGAGCTTTATGAATGAATCTATACTTCGAAATTTGCGAATATTATGCAACTGGCTTTATGAATTAAGATGCAATCTTAGAAAATATCATTTTGCTGCCCTCTTGTTGCCAATTCCTGCTGTCGTTTTCTTTTTCTTTTCTTTTACCGTAACTGTAAACTCTTGATTGTGGTTCATGCTGTTAGATTTCTTGCCATGAGCCCAGACCCTCATATCGGAATTGAAATGCGACGTTGCAGTTATATAGCACTGTTACACTGCGCCGTGGTGAGAAGAAGCACTACACCAACAAGGTTGATGTGTACAGCTTTGGCATCGTTCTGTGGGAGTTGTTGACCAACAGAATGCCATTTGAAGGCATGTCCAACTTGCAGGCTGCATATGCTGCTGCTTTTAAGGTGAAAACTAACTATTCAATTTATTTCCCATATTAGAGCTGATAGCTCAGACTCAGAATCTAGACACATCATCTTTCAAAAAAAAAAAAAAGCATGCTCATTCTGATCCAGTTGCATATGTAGTTCTAATATAAAATAAAGTCACTCTATATAAATCTAATAATTTACAACTGGGCTGGATAACCAAATTAAATCTTTGATGAAAATACTTTCATTTAAAACGTAAAATGTGTTCGTAAGATTCCATTTGAGTCTTCTGCACATGAAGGGTATCAGCTGAACATGCATGTTGAATGTTTACTTATTCGGTAAAAATAATCATATTGAGTTTGGTTTTATGTTGAATGGTAATAATTCTGTACATAGTAAAATTTGTATTGCTGCCAAGTTCTTTTGTTCGTCTATTTTGTTTCTTATGCTGGAAGGAATTGGGGCAGAAAGGGATAGGGGCAGGAAGGGCGACCTTTAACTATGCAAGGGGATTGCAATCCTATGATAGCCTGGGGATACAAACATGTTGTTGAAATATACAAATCATGTCACATGCAAAAATGGTAGATTAGGTCTCTTGGGCTGGCCACAGGAAGCAGCTGAATGTGCACCCAGAGGAGAATGCACTGCACATCCTGTGCATCCTGAATGTGCCTAGCAAGTGAACAGGCTGGCATGGGTGGGTGCTTGGGTCAGCGCAAATCACTGCCTAGGATGCTAGTGTTTTGTGTAAGGATGGGCTAAACATAGAAATTACAAGTTCTAATAAGCATATTACTCTCAGGCCAGATAGGACTGTATTATGTAAATCAAATGGGAAAATCATACATGGCATGATGGTGAAATCTCTAGAAGACAGTATTTTTTTGTTGGGATAATGATAACGTTGTTTTGTGGGTCGATATAGTTTCAGATATAGGTGAGGATCTTACAGTAATACTCTGTCTATTGCTATCCATGCAATTCTGATACCTTTATGTGGCTTATCCCTGGTATTTGACAGGCCTAGTTCCCATTTCGCATCATGATGGAATTTTCCTATTAGATGAATAATTAAATGGAATCAACCAGCATTAAAAATTTTTTAGGTATATCTAGAAATATGGCTGGGTACTGATATACTGAAATGATCCACGTAGTGCAGTGAAGTTCTGATCTTGAGTGGCTGGTCTGGGGATGGTCCTAGACATGATATTGCATTGGTTGAATGGTCAGTACCAAGAATAATTTGGTTATTGTAGACATTTTGAATTGAAGTTTGTTGTCCTACATCTTTGACCTGTTTCAGCACAAAATCAAGAAAGCAGATATAAATTATGGAATTTATTTTCATAAGAGAACATTTCCTTATATGTTTAAAATGTTGAATAAGATATTACTGGAAGTTATTATTGTTAGTGAAAGTTATTACTGTTAATGAAAGTCAGGTTTTCTGTGTGGACATGTCTGAGTGAGATGGATGGTTCAGGTCCTTCAGGAAGATCATCTAAGTTTGTGATAGATGGAGTCCAAGGAAACTGTTATTATTAGCAATAAAGTTTGATTATCTGTTTGATTATATTAGAGCAATATAATTTGTTTGTGGGAATCACAGAGGATTTTTAAAAATCACTGGTATGGGCCCATACAGTTCATTAATTGGTATGATGCATACCATGGTATGTATTGGTTTGTACCTTTGTGTTTGAATCCTTGCCAAATATTATTAGATTGATTGGCAAGAGAGGAGAAGAAAGTTCTACTGTAAGATGTTCTTTTATCACTGTGAAAATCTTTGCCTCGTTTTCCTATCCCCCAAACTGCATAAATCAAAGAGAGGCCGATATCAAAACACTGGAATCTAGCAAGCTGTCCATAAATGCATACCTGTGCAAATGCATGCATGAGTACATAAGTACATACATACCTGGCCTACATTTTTATTTCTATTTTTGTTTTATACCAGAGAGGCATCACTTAAATAGTTATCTAGAAAGAAAAGAGAGATTGTGTTGTAATCAGTGAGATATCTGCAATATGTTGCTGTTGTTGCACTGTTAGCTAAAGATTATCTGAAACATTAAGCGATAAACAAAGCTATATTATATCAGTGATATCTCGATCCAAAAACAGTTTTGAATTCTGTCAGTTGTGAAAAGTTTTACATATAGCTAATCTGCATAATGGCAACAAATAGTTCATTTTCTAATAGTGATAAAGTGCTTGTGTCGTTAATGATACTATTTGCTGACTTGGAACTAATTGTTGGTCTCCTTTAGCAAATGCGGCCACCCCTTCCAGAGGATGCACCCCCCGAGCTAGTGTTCGTTGTGCAATCATGCTGGGTTGAGGACCCTAATACACGTCCCAGTTTCAGCCAGATTATACGGATGCTAAATGCCTTCCTCTTCACCCTCCCTCCACCATCCTCACCAGAGCCTGAAGCTGTACCTTCTGTGGTGAACAACAGGGGCGCTATTACGGCAGCATCCTCTGCTCGCACTGGAGGCAAGCTTTCTTTTCTTCGTCAGCTCTTTGCTGCAAAGAGGGCAGGCAATAGTAGAACATGAGCAGTAAAGGCTGTGGATGTTTCTTTCTTGAAAAGGGAAGCATCATAGGCTGTGTCGTACAGGAATACCATGCTTATTAGACATTGTAAGGAATGATACTAAAGCAAGCAGAAATTACAAGTTGCATAAAAATCTGAATTCCTGATCATCTAATTTAACAGTCTGACAGCAGACCTCTCTTGCTTAGTTTTGCTCATGCGGTGATGTCTATAGCTAGAAATAGTTGACAGGATGTCACTCACAAGTGATATTAAAGTTTCATTGCAATGAAATGATTTTATATCTCCTTCTTGTCTAAAGCATATGCATGCTTTAACCAAAAGATCAAATAATCAGCTTTAGATCCTTAGCAATTGGATTATCTGCTGGGTAATTTCCATTCAAGAAACTAGTTTACATCTGTTCTCGTTGCTTCTACCCTCTTATATCATGAACTAAAATTTGATCTGTTTGGGCTAAGAGATATGGACATGAAAATTGCTTTCTATACATCTATGATAGCAAGGTGTCGATGGATTAGTGTCTGAAGGACATTAAGATCATCATAAAGATCTTGTACTTAGGTTTTTCACTCTTCAACAATATTTTGGGGGCAGGTGCATTATATGTGATATTTCTTGGAGGTTTATTAATAGTGCCATCCATTGATTTTGCTTATGCTGATGATGACATCATTTAATTTTTTTCATCATTTTTTAGATTTGTATATATCTCCTGGCTATAAATTAATATTTCCATAATTGGGTGAATCCGATGACAATTGGGATCTTTCTATGCAAGCCCCATCCTGTTAAAATCACTGTGATATGGTCTTATTGGCCTCGTCCATTATTATTTTATTTTTTTTGAGTAGTGTCCGTTGACAAAATTCAAATCGAACACTTATTAACCAGCGGTAATGACTGCTGGAATTTAAATGTGTTTTGGGTCCTGCCCACCATACAAGCTAAAAGCTGTTGCCTTGAGTGTGTTGGGGGTGTTTAATAATGCACGTCTGACCTGAGTACGAGTCTCAAAAATCTATCGGGATAGACGGCCTACTTGGCATTCTCGTTTACCTTGTTCCAACCAAGGTTTAAAATAACAACCTTATATATATATATATATATATATATATATATATATATATATATATATATATATATATATATATATATATATATATACAACTTAACTTGGCTATACTGTAGTACGTACATCTTTATTTAGATCCAGCCAGGTTTAGTTTGGATGATGGAGTTTCATATTAATCACGAAACAATGCATGTTTATTTAACTACTTAGTATATAGGTTAGAGGTCTTTGATATTTAAGAGTAGATTACATTTAGCACTTCAAATCATTGATGTAGAATCCCCATTGTCTAATCTGCATCTGACTTGATTTGAGTGAAGATATGTCGAAGCGTAGCCAACTTAAACCTCTCATGCATGGGTGGGCGGGCATATTAATATACTAATATTATTATTATTAATATTATTAGTATATTACTATTATACTATTATAAGTATTATTACTATTATTACTAGAAATAATATATATATATGTACCAACGCAAATATAGCTAATTATATATTCATCTTCCGAAGTGTGCTAGTTGCACGTGTTTCTCAAACATCTTATTTTTCATGGATGCCCTTATGCCCCTCTTACTAGATTTTTGTTGATGGTACTAGTAAATAACCATTTTGAGTATTATTTAACATTATGAACTCTTATATCATTATCTCTAAAAAAATGTAATATTCAATTTGTATGGGAAAGAGATATAATTTTATACAAAATTTCTTAAAAGTATCAATGCAAAGGGTGGTAAAGTTATTTTACATTTCAAATGGTAATTTATTAATAACGAAAAACTAACAAAAGGATATCCACACAAAAAAAGTTGATTAGAGAGGTATATACACAAATAGTCATTTTTTAAGGATAAATATACAATGAGCTATGTTAGGGAGGATATGTATTTATAACATGATTAACACCTATCATTTTTACTTACCCATTTTCCTACATATTTTAAATACTATATTTTAGATTCATTTCTTACAACCAAATTTCCTCCCAAAAGTGATTATATTGTGTTAAAAATAATATCTTTTATCCAGTAGTGAATGAAAGGCCAGTATCTTTATTTTCTTGTTATTGCTCGTTATTTTCCATTGCAATAACATAACAATGTAATATTAAACATTTCAATTTTCTTTTATGCAGCAAATAACAATAGTTATAATTATTACAAAAGTCAACAACAGTTTTGGTTGAAAAAGCTAAACCTATTTGCTCAACTCTTTGTGTAATGCTTTCAGATTGACATCCACCCAATCTTTGTGCATTGCATTAAAGTCGAACGGCTGAAGCAGATCAGAAATTTGAGTGGAGAGGAGTGGGAGCCAAGAAGGGCTTGCCATGTAATTGGACAAATTCAGCACTCACATACCATAACATTTTTAAGATTAACAACCTCTTTAATTACAGAGATGTTAACAGTCTGTTGTATAAAACGCTAAAAAGTGAACAATCCCTGGGTTATTTTCTCTATAATGTGGAATCAACAATCTCTTTCTATTATGTGCCCCTTTATTATTTGACTCTCAGCTGATTTTCCACTAAGAGTGAAAAATCTGAACCATCTCCTGGTTTCATGCAGTGGCCATAAAACGCCACGCTATCTCCTCTTTCACAGTTACTGGAAGCCTAAGCATGCCTCCATTCTTAGAGGAGCCATGGACTCTCTCTGCAATCCCCCATAGCCATGAGATCCCTCTCGTACACAAGCGAACACATCACTTTCTTACTCCAGCGAACCTCGAGCATGCGAGAACTCACCCAAACCCACGCCCTACTCACCAAAACCGGCCTCGCCTCTCACCCCCCTCTCCTCGCCAAACTCCTCGCCCTCTCTGCCCTCTCCCCTTGGGGCAGCCTCGCCCACGCCCGCTCCCTGTTCGACGCAGTGCGTATCCAATCCGCCCTCCTCTACAACGGCATGATCCGTGCCTACTCCCAGAGCATCTTCCCCACCGAAGCCATTCACCTCTACAACCAGATGTGCCGCCTCCGCTTGCGGCCCGACAAGCTCACCTTCCCCTTCGTCCTCAAGGCCTGCGGCCGCTCCGCCAACGTCGAGCGCGAGGTTCCCCGTGTGGCCCTCGCTCGGAAGGGCTCCGAAGTCCACTGCCGCGCCTTCCGCCTTGGGCTGGACCGCGACGGCTTCATCCAGAACTCGCTTATGTCGATGTATTCCCAGTGCGGGCGCGTCGGCGACGCCAGCAAGGTGTTTGATGAAATGGTTGAAAGGACCAACGTCTCGTATAATATTATGATAGCTGCGTTTGATAGGAATGGAGAACACGAGTTGGCGGACCGGCTTTTCTACCAGATGGAGGAGAAGAGCGTGGTCTCTTGGAATAGTATGATCACGAGACACGTGAGGCTGGGAGACGTTAAAGCGGCGAGGAAAATCTTCAATGAAATGCCTCAAAGAGATGCCATCTCTTGGAACACCTTAATGGCAGGTTACATTCAGGTTAAGAACTACAAGCATGCGCTGGTACTATTTAAACAGATGCAAGCGAGTGATGTCAAGCCGACAGAGCTAACCATCGTGTCTGTTCTTGGAGCTTGTGCTGAGACCGGTGCATTTGAGATGGGTAACGAGGTACACAAATACTTGAGAGAGGAGGAGTTCAAGATTGAAGGCTATGTGGGCAATGCTCTGTTGGATATGTATGCGAAATGCGGTAACTTGAAGCTGGCTTGGCAAGTGTTCGATGCGATGGGGGTGAAGCATGTGACTTGCTGGAATACAATGATTGTGGCTCTGGCAGTACATGGTCACTGCAAGGACGCTCTTGAGCTGTTTGCTTCCATGGAGAGGGAGGCAAGCCGGAGTGCAAAGCCCAACCGGGTCACTTTTCTCGGGGTCTTGCTTGCTTGTAGCCACAAGGGTCTTCTAAAGGAGGGGCAAGACTTTTTCCGGAGAATGGTCAAAGAATATAACATTGAGCCTGATATAAAACATTATGGTTGCATGGTTGATCTGCTGAGCCGGTGTGGACTGGTTAAGGAAGCTTTTCAGATGATAAAGGAGATGCCAACAAAGGCAAATTCAGTGTTGTGGAAGACGGTGCTTGGGGCTTGTAGAGTTCATGGTGATGTGGAGTTGGCAGAAGAAGCATTTAAAGAGCTTGCAGATTTGGCTCCACTGAGTGATGCGGATTATGTTCTGATGTCGAACATTTATGCAGAAGCTGAGAGATGGGAAGATGTCGAGCATGTAAGGACTGGGATGATCGGTGATAGCATTTCAAAGCAACCAGGTAGTACTCAGATTGAGCTAGATTAGAGGCCAACTTATATTGATGCATCCGTCTCATGTTGTAGCAATAGAAGGTGCTATCAAGGGCTCAAAATGCGGTCCCGGACCAGACTGCCATGCAGATTGTCTTGAAATAATGCTGTGGCATATGGTTACTATTTGGTAAGCCCATGTTGGATTAAGCCAAGACAGGGTGGATGTTAATGGAAGATTCCTTGATTCTGTAGCTGATTCTTGGATTGACTCTTACAATTACAGCCGATCTTTTGTGAACCTAGCTCATGGAGTTGGCTGAAAACACTTAGCTCATTGTGGATGGGATGCATTATGATCTCAAATAAACATTAGACATAATTATGGTTGAGTGGGATGAGATTTATAGTTCTATGGACTTTGACAGCCCATTTTTCTGTCTCCTAGATCTCCTCCATATTATTGGCAAGTGTGGGAGATGGAAAGGAAGAATGGAAAGGGGTTTTTGGCAAAGGAGCATGCACCCATAGCCTTACCTCTTATGGTCGAGGACGATCAGTGTGTAGAGCTCCTCTCTCCTTACTAATGAACCTGCTTATGAACCCAAGGAGTCATGGGAATTTTGAAGGAGCCAAGTTGGACACAGAAAGGTCAGTTTGGAATCTTGCTTCATTAGTCACAAAGAATGTATGCAAGATGACATATGAGCTGATAGTTCGGGCCAGTGTTTTCCATTCCTGAAGACCATGCTAAAATATGTGATGCCAAAATGTTTTGTCGGGTAGCAGGCGAATGATGCAACTGCATTGAACTGCAAACTTGGAGTTGAAAGAAGAGCATTCACAAGTCAACCTTAATAAAAAAAATATATAGAATTTAATTCAATATCATCAATTTGTAGATGTTTGTGTACTGTTTGTCAAATATTTGAATCATGTTCAACTCTCTTCTTGACCCCTCTTCTCCATCTTAGAAACAAATTTACAGGTTTGTTATATCGTCAGAGCGGGAACACAATTTTGTGTAGGAAAATGAAGGCTCTGTAGTGTTCTGGAATGACTGCTGGCTACTTCCCCAGCCACCGAAGGGTCATTTTTGCAACTCTTTTTTGGAATGGTGATCAAGGAGGCCTTAATCTCTGGTGACTGTCAACCTATATTGTATTTAAAATGGAATACTGAATTTGCTCCCTCCAACCTGCAAGGTCTCTACTGGGAGCTGGTCAAGTGGATAGATCTTTTGCAGGATGGGGGGATTTTTCTTGAAATGGACACAATACAAATAAGTGGAGATGGAATGCCAATGGAATCATCACAGTTTACAGCTGCTACAAGAGATTTAACTTCAGTGGACTTTTCTTACCAGATCAAGAAATCCGTATATGTCTATACCAGAAAAAATCAAAATGCTTTATTGTTCCCTCTTTAACCGAAGGATGTTAACTGTTGAGAATTTAAGAAAAGGGAATTGTTGACTCTGGTGACTTTTGCCTTATGTGAACAGAAGGAAAGTGTAGATCATTAATTTGTCTTATGCTCCCTTTCAAGTCAATTTGGTTGCATTTCTGCAAGAGTCATTATAAGATTCAGTAGTAATGTCAATAGTCTGCGGCGAGATTGGAAAGAGACTCATCTAAGAAAAGATTTACAGTTTGAAGGATGACTTTGGCTTCAACTGTGTGTTGGTTGGTGTGGTTAGAGAGAAATCGAAAGATCTTCTCTGGAGAAAAGGGACAGCTTTCGGTCTTCTCGATAGCATCTACTTCTTAGTTAAGTTGGACTGGCTTTTCTTCTAACGCGACCAAAGGGAAGCTGAACCCTTTGGTTTCAACATCTAAATTGTTAGCGGAAGGGGAGGTTCATCTTTTGATGTGTTTGGTTGAATTTACGGGCTAAACTCCTAGTTCCTTGCTCTGAATTTTCTGTAATTCTTGTTCATACTTCCATTTGCTCAATTAAAGTGATTAGGTTGTCTCCTAATCATTGCCTCAAAAGTTTTGTATTTTTTCTATTGGTTCTCCCACTTTTATCCCACTTCAATCTCATGTCTGCAGTAGCATACCGATGCATATCTTCGTAATATATTGTAAATCTCCTAGCAAAAGGTTTCTCTATGGATCCTTGTGCATGCAGCACCGTAAAGTGTTGTGTGGCCACCATCAGACGATGTGGACGGCCATCACAAAAGGCAGTCCACGAACACATGCTATGTTACACATAGTGTGCGTTGTTTGATGGTTGCTCATCTCTTGATGGCAGGCAGACACAACATACTGCGGTGCACGGCCCCCCTTCCTTTTCTTGGAACACACAAATTATGCTATAGTATTGGTTAGATTATGATTTGATGCAAGATCATGTAACAAAGATCAGAAAACCACTGTATATTGTATGAAGAGTAATTTTGGCTTCTTAATTGACATTGCAGCTATCTACTTCTCTGACGAAGACCATCTTGACTGGAATGGGCCCAAGTCATACTTTGAAGCCTACCAAATTGGGCTTCCCCTTACTCCGCCGCACACGTGATAGAAACAAAAGCTCGGATTGCTATCCAAAATATCTCTAACGTCTGAAACCATTGACCTTATTCTCAAAGGATGCGCTCACCCACCCCGCCAGATATTGGCCGCTGAGGTGAGGGAATCACTTCCGAAAAGGACCTGCCGGAGCTTGATATGCTGTCGTGGTCTAACTCCGTTGATCATCGGAAACAGGGGTCAAAGCCGCAGTCTAGCCACTAAACGCTGCCCGGTAAAATAATAGGTTCGCAAATTTGACCCTCCAACTCTTCCCACGTATTCATATTAGTATATTTTGGCTTCTTGTTAATATCCACGTATTCTTCTGGATGGAAAACACTGTTTCAAGGTCTTGGAGGAGAGCGGGGGATGGACGCCCCACTACCAACAGGAGAAGGAAGCCCTTTCCGTGAGAGTGGAGAAGCAAAAGAAAACGTAGAGCTTCTCGCTCTAGAAACGTTCCGCAGAGACTATGACTTGGATAAATTGATCGTCCCTTGTGATCCAGGATCCTTTATACGTAGCTTGATATAGAGCTGAGACCCCCATAGGTTATCATATATATCTATCTATCTATATATATATATATATATATATATATATATGAATATGTATTTAAAGATTACAACTAGGATGATAAAAATATTGAAAGAAATAACAAATAGATCCCTAAGATTAATCCTAAATTTATACTATTTCAAATACAGAATTTAAAATTTAAAATTTTTCAAATTATACATCCTTGATATGAGGTTGAGATAAAGATCTGCCAACATCCTCCAACTTGGAATACAACTATTGAAAGTATTGGGAGGCAAGTTTTTTGGTGAATATATTGATCGTTGGAGAAGATGAATCGGACATAAAGCTAGCGACGAGCCACTTGCTCTTGAATGAAATGAAATTAAATTTCAAATGCTTGGCTCGAGCATGAAATACAGGATTGACAGTGAAATATGTAGCAGATAAGTCGTCACACCAAATATAGAGGATTGAGAAAGTGAGATACTCAATTTCTATAATAAAAATTGAATCTAAATTAGTTTAGACATAGTATTGGCAAGCTCTTTGTATTCGAATTCGGTACTTGAATATGCCACAATGCATTGCTTTTTAGCACTTCAGGATATGAGATTAGGGTCAAAAAAATATTGAAGCCACTTACAAAATGTCGGTCATAGGCTCAATTAGCATTGGAATAGGCATAAAGAGGAGAGGATGAGCCTTTGGTTAAATAAAGACCATAGCCAATAGTATGCTTCAAGTAGCGAAGAATATGCTTGATTGCAAGCCAGTGCGTGCACGTGGGGCCTATTCATGTATTGATATACTTGGTTGATTGTAAAGGTAATGTCCGAACATATAAGAGTAAGGTACTAAAGATAGGTACCATTGAAGAGCAAGGCATTGTACTCATCTATCATCACTTCACATTATTGAGGATCATGTCGAGCTTGACTGAAGTAAGTAGGCTCGGCAGAGATAGTGGAAGCTACAAATACCAAGGGATATTTTGTGCTCAAACGATGTGGCTTGAGCATGCCATCATTGGAGTGCGTGACCATGTGATGATCATCAATGTGAGAAGAAGCAGCCATCGGTTTAAGAGCAATAGGTTCAACAATGACTATAAAATATTGGTCACATGTCGTGGTTGGGTCATTGTCATTTGTTTGCAAAGAATTGAGCCGAGTTTGAGGACTTGGAACTAGACATACGGGTGGATTAATGTGGGTTGATGTTAACTGATCATTGGACTTGGGTACAAGCCATAGTAAAGAAGAGACATTGGGAAGGCTACTGGTTCACTCGGAAGTATCACTAAAAAAGTTTTGTATATAAGAAACACCGTCTCATCAAAGATAACATCACTATATATAAAAATGCACCCAAAAGAAGAATGATAATATTGGTACCTATAAAAACTTATAGGATAAGCAAGAAAGACACATAAAAAAATAATATTCTAATTTTATTTTTATTATAGGAATGAAGACAAAAAAATATAAAGAGCCAAAAACATGAGAAAATTAAACGTTTCAAAGCCGTTTCCCAAAAGTAGTTACCACACCTTGAAAAGAGATAAAATTCAGAAATCAAAATTTAAAATTTCTCAAATCATAAAGATGCTGCCAACAAGGCTAATTTAAGCAAAGTGGCTTTTTGCCTCCCTTGTCATCATCGCGTGGGGAGGGTGGGGGGACGAAAAAACTTCCGGACCCTTTCCAACTTGTAGACAGTCAAAGCAAGCCAATGAAAGATGTTAGATTCCTACTAGCTAGACTTGAGAGTCACGGCAACTTGTAAGATGAGTCTCACCTTCTCTCCTCACCTTGAATGGGAATGCAAAGTAAGCTGATTGACGAAAGCTCACTATTCTTCCAAACAATTAGAACCAAGATGTCTTTGACTGAGAGGGAATGTTTACCATCAATATCTTGAAAGGTGGAGGTCACAAAAGAGCTGCCAGAGTTTAGCAGACGGTCATCACATCATAAACACACTACTTCTATCTCCACACGCATGTACATTCAGTCTTGCTTTCTCCTAAATACTTTTCTCAATCCTAGTTTAGTCTAGGGATTAGTCAAAGAGTGTGTGTGGACGCATCGATATTGGTGTAATAGAACCCATCAGATGTCAAGGTCTAAAAGCCCAATCCCCACAGTCAAAGCCCAGTTAGATGAGAGAGAGAGAGAGAGAGAGAGGGCGCAACTCGTGTTCTCGAAGGCTCAAATTATCGACTTCTTGGAGCCGGCCGGGTGGGGGGAGAAATGTGGTCTTTTTAGGCTCTAGAGGCAAAGGAATCCCTCGCACCGAGGAAGTTTAAAAGAACGTTTTAGAATCCTCGTAGCTTCGAGCCTTCAATCCCTTGTGCCAAAAGTCTTTTAATTTAGTTGAGGAAAGCGAGATCCGCCGTTTGTAATTTGGGGCTTAGGGTTTTAGCTCTGTGGAAGGAATAAAGAAGGAAGAAAGGCGCTTCTTTTCACAGGATCCAAGAAATTAAGCTCGAAAGATTGGAAAAGATCGCCGTCAAAAGATTCGGTCTGGGATTCTTCCCGGGGGTTTCTGAGAACCCCTAGATGGAACGATCGGTACTGGAGATGGATGCCAAGGGGTCTGACTGGGTTTTTTTGGATTTTGATTTAGGTTTAGAGTTTTAGGTTTTGTAGATTCTTGGCTTTGTCCGGGACGTGGTGAGGATGGAGGAGAATGCTGCTTTTCGCACTATACAGAGTTCAATCCAGGCTCTGGGGAGGGGTTTTGATGTTAACTATGATACCCGGTTGCTCTACTGCAAGGGGGTTGCCGGGTCGAGGCTTGTTGAGGTCGATGAGGAGCACATGAGAGATCTGCCGGTGTCTAACAGTCTGATCGTGCCCAATGTGTCGAGAGATGTGTGGTGTTCAAGGGAGAGCAGCAGGCGGGAGAGCACGGGTGCTTACGGGTTCTATGAGGTATGGCGGGGACTCTGCTTGATTTTCCTAATTGCTCCTTTTATTGAGTTTAATTTGTGTTGTCGTCTCTGTGATGATTCCTGTTAAATGCTACCGCATATTGTTCACGGATTGATGCTGGGAAGTATATTTTGTTGCAAGTGAATTTACTTTATACCAATTGTCATTTTAATATGCGATTGTGTTTGGATTATTTAATTTCTTTAAATGCAGTTATTATAGTTGTTGATAATCGTACTTTAGTTCTGTCATGCAATTAATGAGAAGTAGAAACGTATAATAAACATGAAAGATTGGAACAAGGAGTTGTAATTGCTCCGTGTTATTTCAAGAATTATTGCTAACATGGCATTGGTTCTGTATGAGATCATTGTTTGTTTTAGGATCAGTTTCGAGATCACCAGCAGAATATGAAGGGATACAGTTCGCTTGGTCATTGTTTTCAGTGGTTTTTTAGGCTCATTGATTAAATTTTAGTGTATATCAACATTTTTAAATTTATAAACTTGTTTAACATAATTATATGTATATCTCAGTGTCTTTTCCGTCAACAAAAGGTGTGTAAACTAGTTTGATTTAGTACCAATCACTTGTTGGATTTAATAGTTAAACTTTGTTCAAGACCGTATTTTTGTGGGCATGTATGATAACTAAGAAAAAGAATAAGGGTCATTTTTTGGTTGATGCTCAAAAAGAGTAATGAAATCATGTAATTTTTTCGACTAAGTGCATGGCATATGGCAGGGCTTGTTCGATGCATCATGTAATACAGGAGAATTCAGAGTTCATAATTAACTCAAAGGCTGGACCATAAGGACAGAAGTCAGGCCAAAGTTTTCAAGATTGAGAAATTATTTTTGAACATGCATTATAGTTCTTAATGAACATAATTTTGCAACATATGATCAGAATGGTTATTACAGTTTATTTTTTAAACTTAACCATGCAATCCATGATGGCCATTTGACTGAAGCTGACCACCTCACATGGTTCTGAGGGAAAAAAGGATTTTTCATAAAGCAGCATAATGTTAAAGGTTTGTCAAGTTATTTAAGTTATTTAAGGATTTTGTAGAATCTTATCTTTGACATAGAGACCTTTGTCTGTCTCATTTCTGGTTGATTGACATGGTGGAAGAATATAACTTTTGATAGAGTTTACTATTTGGTATGTGAGCTCTGTAGCATGACAAATTAAGGTTTCAGGACTGAAGCTTTCTATTAGCTAAGCCACATATATCAGACAATGACTGTTGACTATTGTTCGCAGTTTTTCAGGTTTTATATACTTTCTCTTATAGATTATGAACCCTTTATAGATTCAAGGGTTTGCCATTCAACAAACAAGAAAATGACCTTCTCCTTCTTTGTATTGCCAAAATGTTATGGCTACCTCAAAAAATTCTAGGTAATATATTACCATACGTTTTAAAACCAGGAAAAGGAATGTGAGTAGGAGCAGGACTGGGTCTTGATAGAGGGACCAATAAGTTTTATTTTGCTTATAGTTCAAAGTATTAGATGGTCAAGGGGGTGGAAATAGAGTTTGGAATGGTTTTTAAACCAAAAATTTACAACTCTTTCTTGTAAGCTCATATCCTGAAGGTTTAATTAGTCCCAGAATAGAGAGATTAAACCTGCTCAGATTGGGTATCCAACTATGAAAATTTGGTTTTAGGTATCCAACACTAGACTAGTTGGTGTTAACATGTTTTGGCCTGAAGCAATATGTTCCAGGCCTTGTTTCCCTATGCACAGTATTGTTTTAAAACTATTGTTCTCCATAGCCTTTATTTAAGAGAGAATTCTATAAATCCCTGCTATCCTTCCCCATCTATCTTTGCCTTTTGTTTAAGCCTATGAGTTTCTTTTAAACCCGGCAATTCCCTAACCTTCAATCTTTTATTCGCCAATTGCACAATGGGTTTAGGGCTGTAAATGGGTTGGAATTGGGTCAAATCCATGTTGTATCTGCATCCGACCTTGATAAGAAAAATCGAGTTTGGATCCATCAAAATGAGTAAACGTGGAACTAGCTTCCAAACCTGATTAATAATTAGATTCAAGTTTTCTTGAGGTTCAACTTAGCACATGATTTTTATACACCAACTAGTTAGCAGTTAGCAATTTCCAAAACTGAAAGAACTTTTATCACAATAGTCCTCCGTAAATAGTGAATCTTCTTAGTTTTTGGTGAGAAAAGAGCACGATCTAAGAGGCGAATACTTGGTTTTGAAAAACAAATCCAATCACTTTAGAAACATATTCGAATTTCAATATACATCTAGTTTGATTGAAACGTAATCAAAATCCAAGTGTTGGCTTGGATTTGGAACTAAAATAGCAATAGGCAAGAGTTGAGTAGAGCATGCATGCGAGAAAGACGTAATTCCAATTAAGAAGAAAAGGAATTAACACAAGTCATGTGGCCAATTTCTTTATATTTCTATCCTTATATTCAGGTTATTGGGTTTTTGTATTTGAACATAGCTGCATCAGCATTCAATCATATAAGAAATCAGATCCAATATATAGAATCCGACTTTGATTTGATAAGGTTTATCCCAACTTAATTTGAATCTATACCGCAATTATTATAAAATAATCAGATTGGGCTATTGAGTTTTCGGGTATCATTTACAACCCTGAATGGGATATCCACATGTCTGAAAGAAAAGAAGCAAAACAGCGCAGAATCTTCTTAAAAGCATCCATGCATCTTGGCTTTGTAGAACCATTTATAATGGTTATTGGTCATTGAGGAGAAAGGAGCACTATCATCTTATTGCTTGTTTCAGTAGTTAATCGTTTTAACTGTTTTCCAGAATCTCCCTGTCATTGAGGAGAAAGGAATGCTATCACCATACTGCTTGTTTCAGTAATAAGTTGTTTTAGTCATTGTCTAGAATCTCTATCATTGAGGAGAAAGGGACACTATCACCAGAGTGCTTATTTCAGTAGTAAATTGTTGACTGTTGTCCATCATCACCCATCCCCTTCCTTGTTGCATCATTCATAAGGAATGAATTCTGCAATGTGACAGTAGGCAGACAATGAAGTTATGTTCTATTTTTTCTAGTTCACAGTAGCTGTATTGTCCTGGCCATATTTTTTTCCAGAAAGTGAAGATGTTTTTTACCATATTGTATATTATAGGCTGATTATAGTATGATGTGAGGTGTTCTATTTCCTTGCTGATTATCATAGATGATTAGTTATGATTTCCCACCTATGCGTGAGTGCAGATGGCAGAATATTTTAACAGAAAAGCTCATCTGCTGGGAAATTTTCCCATCGGAAGCTTTAATTCTGCATTCAGCTTTACTGGATCAAAGAAAATTGATGCTGCAGCTACAAAAAACCTTGCAATGGAAGGAATGTTCATCCCTTTATGTGAGGTTTACTTGGTAAAACAATCTTTATCATTACAAGGAGAGGTGAGGCATGCTGTGCCACTTTCATGGGAACCGTTGTCATTAGCAAGGTAAATATACAAATTACATGTTGAAAGAAAGCAAAATTTTTACAACAATAAAAAACATTTAAAAGTTATGCTTGTTTACAGATTTATTGAGAATTATGGGACTCATGTCATCACTTCCATTACCATTGGTGGTAAGGATGTGATTTATGTGAAGCAGCATAGCTCGTCACCCTTATCATCCATGGAACTAAAGAACTATATCCAGGACATTGGAGAGCAAAGGTTCTCAGAAACTGGAAAGCATACAAGTTCAGGTCCATTGAAACTGAAGGATAAGGCTAGTGCTTTGTCTTTTTTCTCTTGGAAATTGCTTATGAACATTTTATGTAGCCTGTATTGCACATCGGCTTAACATATTTGTACCGGATGGATTGCCAGGCCGTGGATCCTTTTGTGTTCAACAGTCAAGGAATATACCCGCAACCACCCAATGCTCCATATCTTACTGCAAAGGAGGTAGTACAACATATTTACTTTCTTATTTATATTTTACAATTGCTGTTGTATCTCCCACCCAATGCTCCATATCTTACTGCAAAGGAGGTAGTACAACATATTTACTTTCTTATTCATATTTTACAATTGCTGTTGTATCTCCGACTTATATATGCATGTAAAGGCTAAAAACTGCATCCCTTGCTTAACAACAATTGGAAGTTCTTCACCACCATGACAGAGTTATGACTGGGGAAATAAGGAAAAGGGAATGAAATTAGTTAATTAGAAATTTAAATATTTTCCAAGAAGATGACATATGTCAGCTTATATGCATGCAATGTAAGATAGGGAGGTGATCCTAGATCATGATATTATAGTAACAATTGCAATATGGAAATCAAAACCAAACCATGCTGCTTGCTATATGAGAAGTTTTTTTCGATGTGTCCACTGTTATTTAAATCACATACATCCTATTTGATGAACAGTACTCGAAGTATTTAATATTTATAAGCTGTTAGATATATTGTTTTTTTTATTTTATTATGTATATGTTATATCAGGAAAACTTTTATAGAATCTGCATATCTCTGTTGAATGTATTAAACTGAGACCTTATTAATGTTTGTGACTCTTTTGGGATGGCTACAGAATATCTTCTTCCAAAATGTGTATTGGCATTCAGACGTGGTAAGAATTTTTTTTTCTTCAAATGTGTTGGTTCTTTTCATTTCAATAACTAAAATCAATAAGTAGTCGTGGATGGACCTGCAGAAGGGGCTCCTTGTTACCGAAAATAAATCCTTGATCTCTCAAAGGAGGTCTGAAATATGCTATCGCTATAACAATCGTGCTGAAATCCATGGGCAGTCTTTGGGTTCTCCTTTTCTGGATTCTTGAGAGAAACTAGCAGCTAGACCTTAAGTCACAGGATCCTATAAAATGTGGTTCACCCACTTCCAAGAGAAGGATAGCTATCTAGCAATTGCCCATGTCCAAAGACTATCACAAGCTAGAGCAATCTGAGGTCACCGAGAAGCTTGCATTTTGAAAATAGGTTAGTATATATCTAGGATTGCATGCTTACTTGTGACTGCCGAATACTCGCTGCTCTAGATATTGCATGTGGGACCAATGAATTCTTATAGGCCAATCGCAGGTCACAAAAGTGATGTTTATAACTTTGTCGTTGTTTTACATGATTGTTGCCGTAATTAAGCTTGTGCTCATACTTTGATGGCCATACCACAAGCAGACCGGAGCCCATATGTGTGAGGTCCATGGTCAGACCTTAGTCTTCATCTGCCATACTTATTAAGTGATGTGCTACATCTGTACAAGCCGCTATCCAAGTTTATGATTGACTGGATCGAAAATTGGTTCGGTTTATGAAATACATAATTAGTTTAATGAAGTTCTATGCAAGAAAGAAGTTTTGAATCCTCTACCACATGTTTTGGAACTAAGCTGTTGACCAAGTACACGTTGCACCGAAGGAGTTTTACTAACAGTTTCTGCATTCTTAACTGAAAAAAATAATTACAGAGATAAAATAAAAGCAAAAAAGAATTATATCAAGAAAATTACCAGAGTAATAAAGATTGTATTGTACTGTTTGTGATTTTTGGAGATAGAATTGTGATGGGTACCATTAAAAAATATTATCTCATTGTTTTATGTGCAGTAAGTCTTTGGGTAAACTTTGTAAAATCTTAGTTTAGTCTGAAGATTGCCCATTAAAGTTGAAGTGTATTTATCAAGTTACATGAGTAATAGGAAAAAAATTTAATTAGATGGGGATCACAGTTATTCATGCTTTCTCCACACGTATTAGATGTATGGACATTGGTAAACATGATTTGAATTTAGCCCTCCTGATCAATTGCTGTCATTTTTGGCTTAGATTAGCTGAAACCACCAGAGCTGTCTTAAACTAAATTCGTCAATTTCAGCGAAGCGTAATTGCTCTTATTCTAATTATTATCAGTCTAGTTAGTGAAATCGTCTTCTGTTCGATTTGGATGGGACATTCGTCTATTATGCTTATTCTCCATGAGCTTTTTAGTAACATAAAGGCATACCAGAAAAGGTTAAGTTGCTTACTTGTGGCTTATATCTATATGTAATCCATGGCAGTTTTAAGTGTCAAGCAATGTTCTAATGTCTGAGCCTCCATTTTTCTGATGCAATTGTTGATGCAGGATGTTACTGTCATTTTCAGAAGAAGGGGAGGAGATGATCTAGTCCAAAGCTACACCAACTGGGCAAGAACTGTCTGTTCAGCTCCTGATGTTATTGAAATGACTTTCTATCCAATCACTTCTCTCCTTGAAAACATCCCTGGGAAGGACCATCTAACGCGGGCTATCAATCTTTATCTGGAATGTATATATTTCGCCCTTGTACATGTGTTTCTTTGTTAAATTATTTTCGTGGGATCTTTACATGACTAACCTGAAAATATTCTCCATTTCCATTTGCAGATAAGCCTCCAATCGAAGAGCTACGATATTTTCTAGAGTTTCAGGTCCCCAGGATATGGGCCCCAGTTCGAAATGAACTTCCAGGGCATCAAAGAAAAGAGCCAGTCTGCCCATATTTGCAGTGCAGTATTATGGGGCCAAAGCTTCATGTCAGCCAAGAGCAGGTGAGCTTTTCATGCAGCACATAGAATTGAATAGAGCCGTTAGAATCGCCGGGTTGATACTAGCGTCTATTATTGTATATGAAACTGTATCTTGGGGAACACTGCCTTCATTTTTCTTTTCATTCCCTTAAAGATGCATAAATGCTTTGCACGGTCATGCAAAAAATATGTGAATTTCGCAACAAATTGATCGGTAAAAATTTCTATAAAAAAGTGTCATCGGAAATTAATAAAACTTTTTCTTGATGAATTGGACTAGTGCAAATAATATTGTAATTGTAAAGTTGACTTTAATGACCATTCCTTATGATGTACCTGCTTTGAAACTACGATTGCGTTGCGATATATTACTGATTCTAATATGCTACCAGTACATGCCATGCTATCTTTGTACTTTCTTGTTTGGTATACCATCTTTAGATGGCATCTGCTTGCAAGCTAGAAAAGTATCAGAAGGATCATTTGCCATTATCATCCCAACTTTCAGCAACTCTATATTCTGAATCTTCATATATAATAACTATCAGTAATTGCTCTCTAAATTATTGATTATCTGAATCCATTTAATATAGAAAGGGTCATAGACATGCTGTCACTAATAATTTTTCATAGCAGTAGGTACTTTGTACTGAAATTTCACCCATATTTCCTATTGCTTTCCTTCTACTCCACTTATACGCTGGGGCAATGATAATTTGAAACCTTTTCTATACACAGATGACCTGGTGTCATTTTTTTTTTTTTTTTTTTGGCAGTGAACCTTCTTTTTAATCCTCCTTTTCCTGTGATGTCATTTGGATAACTATGCAGGTATCAGTTGGGCGTAAGCCTGTCATTGGCCTAAGATTGCGCTTGGAAGGAGCCAAGCAGAACCGGCTATGTATTCAGGTCCAGCACTTGGCATCTCTTCCAAAGATCCTTCAACCTTATTGGGACACTCACATTGCCATAGGTGCACCAAAGTGGCAGGGACCTGAGGAGCAAGATAGCCGGTGGTTTGAGCCTGTGAAGTGGAAGAACTTCTCTCACATCTGTACAGCGCCAATTGAGCACAACGAGACTTTTCTTGGTGACATCTCTGGTGTGTATATAGTCACTGGAGCTCAGCTTGGAGTTTGGGACTTTGGAACAAAGAATGTGTTGTACATGAAACTTCTCTATTCTAAGGTACCTGGATGCACCATAAGAAGATCCTTGTGGGACCACAATCCAGCAGGTCCAAACAACAAATCAAAGAGACTGTCTGCGGGAGATTCCAAGGACTCAGGTGACTCAAGTGCAGGATCAAGTGATTTGGGGAAACTGATGAAGCTTGTGGATATGTCGGAGATGTGCAAAGGCCCAGATGATATACCAGGGCACTGGTTGGTGACTGGTGGGAAGCTTGGAGTTGAGAAGGGGAAGATTGTATTGAGGTTAAAGTATTCATTGTTGAATTACTGAAGTCAATTGTTTCAGTTGCAAGGATGGTGTTTGTTTTGCATGTATATTATGGCAGTTTGCTGGGGGCTAAGTTCGATGAGGATTTGGGCTTTTGTTCAGTAGCATTTTTACATTCTTTGCACTTCATCAAATTTTACAGCACGGATGATGTTGGAGTTTGAAGAAGGTGCTTTATGGCTAAGCAGCTTGCTTTAAGTAGTTGGATATGGTAGAACCGACATGGGAGAAGACCTGGATACCTGGTTGTTCTCCTAGAAGAGGTGACGGATGTATATCCCTGGCATTTCTCTTAAGTTCATATTTCTCACCTTTCTCATGTGAACCCGAAATGGTGCTCTCTTCCCAAGATCCCAGTTAAGAGCTTCATCTTGCTGCCATAACCTTTTTCAAGAAGATTTCGGTTTTGGGTCATTTGGATTCTACCATGTGGTCTGGTTTCATGAAACTCCTTTATATGACCACCTTTTTTTTTTAATTTTTGAAGTTCTTATTTCAGTTGCTTTTTCTTGCGCTTATCCGAAGCTGTCACTGGATACGGGGGTTTACTTGAGGCAAAGATGTTTTGGAGTTGAAGGATAAGGCTTTAGAAATGTAAAAACTAAATTGAGAGTTCTCGCGAGCTTTGTTGCGTTACACATTTGCCTGCTAAAGAGAACATGTAAATGAATTGACTACTCTCGGAAGTGACTTCTGATGGAAGGCAATAGCTCCATACGACCATGGTGCCGTTAAACCAGAACATTTTGTTTTGCTATCTTCTGTCTTTTTCTTTTTTTTTTTTTGATAATCCTGAGAAATTTATTTCAAGATTTATGCATGCTTGGATTATGAAGTAATAGTTCATTACTTGCTAATCTTGCGCATATTAAGCTGGTCAATTCATGACATAGAACATTTCAATTTCTGAAGCAGTATTATGACGATGTACGTAGCATCAACTTATCACAACTTCAGCCGTTTCTTCTCTATCTGCTCATAGGGATGCATCACGCATTTAATGAAGCACACAAGCTGCATATTTCCGTTGAGAAGTCTTAAGAGTGTGACTTGACGTGGTGCCCCAACTAGTTTACATTCACCGAAAAGTTTGTTCATCATTTGTAATATTGGCGCACATCCTGTGTCTCAAGAGACCACTTGAATGACTAATCAGCGATACCAAACCCTGGACCAAGGACATTTAGTCCAAAGTAGTACTACGTGGCTCCATCAGCGGTACTCAAATTGAGTCCGTGAAAACTCTACCACATAATTATAACAACAAAAAAAAAAATAGGTCACACGAACGTTTAGGCTGTCGCATGTAACTTACCACGGATGACGGCAACAACCAAGATTTTAATGGAGAAAGGGACATGGTTCAAATACTCTGTCCGTCCTCCCACCCCTGACACTAAATAAGGATAACGTTAAGATCCATGGAGAGCCACTGGATCTCTTTCACAGCCTCCGAGCTTTCTTTAATACGTAGTAGTGATCTAAATGCCTTCCTAAAGAAAAAAATAAAAGGGAAAAAAGTTGTGAAAGAAGAGAGTTAGCGAGAAGCGAAGGCCGCTAGCTAGCTTGTCCTCTTCCTTGATCGAGTTCTTGTCACATTTATATATCCGGTCGGTAAAAACAGTGGACGTATCCGATAAAGTTATTCCCGTAGAAAGAAAAAGCTTACCACCAAACATATCAAGAGCTCAACCAAATTTGACACAAGTCCTCGTAATAAATACCACATGAAAGGATAACAATGCAGAATAGCGGATAACAAAACTCCGTAATACTTATAGAACACTTTGTTACACGCATGTGGCCTGGAATAGCATCCTCACGAAAGTACAAGAGCTTAGTCCCCACAGACATCTTTAATCCATTTGATAATGACCGAGGGGGCTACCCAACAAACAAGACCACCCAACTTCCCTATCCCTGCAATCCCGGCCTTTGGCATCTTTCCAAAAGGAAATCTTATAGGCACTGAAAACAAATTCACATCTATCTTATCTATCCATATACCGAATAGCGGGTGCTCAGTGAAAGCTACCACAGCATAGCCAAATTAACCTACTTATCTATACAGTAGGCTCCTTCCTTCCCCTCCTAACCCAATAGTAAAAGCCAATACAAATAGTGCAAGAGGTATTGATAACTAGGCTAGCAAGTCCTGCTCTCCTTAGAATTGGCCCCCTTCGAAGGTCTGGCCGAATTGCCACCCGGCGGGCACAGCATTATAGCTGGTGACGGTCCTCCCGTCGCTCGTAGTGACTCGGAAGGAGAGGCTCTGTCCGTTGAGGTATGCATTGCTTTGCCAGTTCTGTCCCCAGTTCCGTGACATCGCCTGCCAGCCAGTCTTCGATCCCTTGATGGACACAGCATGCACGTCGCCAGCACCCGCAACATTCGAGATCAAGACCAAATTGAAGTAAGAGTGACCGTTAATGGTGAATCTAATCCCACCCTTCTTCACACATGGCACCCTGCAGGAGGATATCATGAACATGGTTAGAGATCACTCATTGCATGCCGCAAGAAAGAGTAGAACGGAAAATATTTGGTGGATCACGAACAAATTATATTAGACAGCATATCTCCTTCATTAACATGACATCAGTTGATATCATAAAAACTATTCAACTATAATAATATTTTATAAACCCAGCTAATTAATGCCATGCTGTTGACAAAGGCATGACACGTTAGACATTGCTCGAGTAGATGCCAAAATGGTGCAACTGGCTCCAGCCAACAGTCATGGGGTCAAGCCTAGCTACGAACCCACCACCAGATGACCAAACTTGGTCCTGACCCAGACACAGAAACCAAGACAAGTCGGTTCATTTCAGAACTCACGGGCTATGCAACGCAAGGCTCACCTTCTGAAGGACACGGGCACGATCCCGGCACGGTACTGAGCGATCCGGAGGAAGGCAGGCTCGGCCAAGTCGAAGTGCTGGAGAGGGGGGTTGCACCACCCTCCATTGTCGTTGGCGAGGGCATTGTTCGGAGGGCAGAAGTTGGTGGCAGTGACCACAATGGTCCCCGGCAGGCACCACCTGGGGTCGTCGTTGCACCTCAGCTCGTAGCACGACCCACAGCTGAGGCCATCCTTGAAGAGCGCCGTGCTAAGGGCTGCAGTGTTCGTGCCATAACCTTGGCTATAGAGGTTGCCATAGCCACAAGCACCTCCTATAAAGACATGGAACACTCACTTCCCATTAGAATGATTTGCTAACCATATTTATCTCGTCATTTTCACCAGTGATCAATATTCGTGCGAATATGTAGGCCTAATTAATTACCCATCGTTCCCGACGCGTCGCCGCCACCGTAGAACGTCGCATGAGCGCTCTCCCAAGCGGAGTCCCCGACGGTCCTGCGCACAAGGAGGGAGAGGGAAGAGAGGAGGAGGAAGAGAGACCACCTTGGGACTGCCATTGGAGAGGCTTTGCTAGATCGGAGCTAAGAGAAAAGGAAAAGGAAAAGGTGGGGTTCGAGGGTGCGTACGGTTATGCTTGTAAAGGGGAATGGGGAGGGGGGGGGTCCTATTTATAGAAGAGGGTGAGATGGGGGGCGTCGCCTAAATTTCTTTGTATATGGCGATAAGTTGGCTTTTCTGACGTCCGAGCCTGCAGGGCTTGATATGGATTGCAGCAAACAACAAATGAAACGCACATGACCGGTTCCGGGTGAGGGCGAATCGGCCACATGCGCCTTGCAACCGTTTCTCCCCGTGTCACCTTCCAAGTTATGCCACATTAATACGTGTATTTTAGATTAACTAATTAACGTGATGCTGCTCCATTTTACAATAACTAGGCTTAATTAAGCCTTAAAAAAAAAAAGGGAAAAAGAAGTCATCCTTGGCCATTCACTGCTGTCGTCGAGAACTTCCCCTATGCACATAAGATACAGTCTCTAGGAATGGAGTTACAATTCCACAAAAAAAAAAAAAAAGGAGACCAAAAAAAAAAGTGGGTTCATCTTATAGCGTCATAGCTTATTTCATGGAGCATCAATGAATGCAAAGAGATTGAATGCTTTGCTCAATCACCTATGATTGGCTAATGGGCGAGGCATGGGTGATTGAATTTGATCAGACGAACAAATTATAAGAAACAAATTATAATGGATCTTGACTTCCTTTTTGGGTGTTTATGACTCGTATCTTATCTATATTTTCTCAATTGATCATTTAACACTATGCTTGCGGAGTTAACTTAGTGTTAAAAAGTGCCATGATGCTCGCTGAAAGTAGTATCTCAACAATCTCACTCCGTCCGTGACTAGTCATCTCCGGTGCAGCAGTTACAATAAAAGCATGACATGAGGATTATGCAAAGAAACGCACGTCTATGTCTATGCTTATTTAGATAAATATTTATATTAAAAAAAAAGATGCATAAATTCTGTGAGCATTCAAACGTATGGATTAAATTGATAAGTAGAGTTAACATATCTTGGGCGGATCTATAAACCTGAAACTATCTCAATTAACATCTCAATTAATAATAGGATGTCAATGTTTCAGGACCAGATTGGATTCGCCGAATCCACATAGACAACGAAATCTCATGGCACTTTTTCCTTTACATAAGAATAGGAAATATAATCCATTAAGTTTCACTAATGAAACAGACAAGCCTAATGGATTCCCTTCTTTTTTATCTTTACCTTTCATTGAGTAAAGCCTTACATTCATCTACTGGAAAAACTTTGTGGTGGGATTCACATGAAGGAGTTGGTCAGAGTTGCAACGTGGTAAGATGACCTGTATCGAAAATCACGCCTCCCTTGCTCCCCCGCGTGACGCGGGCTATCGTGAACTCCGCGGATAAACAGTAGGGATGACCTCAACTTAAATGTGTGAGCCATACCCTCAAATTCTAGAACAGGTGATAGTTTTGCCTCTTCTCGTTCACGTTAAAAAGAAGTTACGATAAAATATTAAGGAACTTCATCAAAAAAAATTCAAGGGATTAATATTGGAAGCAAAAAGATAGATGAGAGGTGCAACCACTAGACCATAGTTATATGTCATTCCATGAAAAGCATTTTTTGTTTATATCATTAATAAGCTAGTTGCTAGAGCTGCAACTACATTAGATACAGATGAAATGCCTATACGTCCATATCCATATTTAGTTTGTTTGGTAAATACAAATATTAATTGGATGCAAAAATTCATATCTACATTTTGTTTTAAATACATATGAATACAAATCGGATTCTCAAGATATAGATATAAATATGACTATAAATTAAATAGTTAAAATTTATAACCACAAAATCAAAGATAATACTAAGTAATAATAAATCAAGTTATATATTTCTTTTAAAAATTTATAAGTACTATATAAAATTAAATAAAATTATAAATAGAATTGATTATTTGGATGCATAAGGTTAGTTGTCTATCCATTTTTTTAATGAATAAAAATACAGATACAAATATTAATTGCATGCTCAAATTCTATACATATTTAAATAAATTTGAATATAAAAATAAATCCGAATGGATCAACTTTCAATTCTACTTGTTGCACACTTGTTGCTGCCTTGATCCCACCCAAACCTTCACCCATGGCACAGACTCTTTTTTTTTTTTTTCCGCCTTGTTCATTACACATGGAATCATTTTGAAATGTTCTTAAGTGGGTGATATTTGGGATATACGCGATCCGATAGCTTCTCTTGGAGAACCTAAGGTACATAATTAATACAATAAAAGGGAATTAGTTAGTCGCATTCACCCCACACATTGGTCAAGCTTACCCGTTTCCTTTGTGCAAACTTATGACTTGGTTAGCCGTGCTCTGCTCCTTGTTTTCCCACCCTTGCCTCCAGAGGCAACGTTTGGGACCGTCGTGGGTGCAGAGTTCGCTGAGTTACACAGCTTGCAATGCACCATCAGGTTCACCCAACCAAAAATTTACACAAGCTGTCTTTCTCAAAACAATTTTCATAAATAGAAAGAGAGATTTTTTGCCACAATTTTTATATGTCGGGTAGCACAGCGGAAGGTCTCTGATCAGAGATGCTGAATATATCCATATCAGGGGATTAAATCCCTCTGAGAATCCTCCCACATAACATGTGGATTTTATCCATCAACACTGTCAGCGGCGTGCCAAATGGCACAAGGATCCACCGGAAAGGACCATGTGGTGGCCCCTAGTTAACATGGGTTCGACCTTCCCAATAAAACACTTGAGATCACCAGCTTTTTGTAGGATGTGGCAAGTGCAAGTAGGCAGATGTTGCCCCCATGGCTAGATTTCACAATCCATTGGCATTTATCTCAGGGGCCTCTGTGCTTGCCATGTTCCCCCATGTGGTGGTGGGCCTTGCCATGATCTTAGGCTACGAATCTTGCTTGGAATTTGTAACGTGATAGGCCCAACACTTGGCTTGACACGCCCACTTGCGCTGTTCTAATTGTGGCGTCTCATTACATTGGTGGTTGTTTCTCTTATTATTTTTTAAAAAAAGTTATTTATAGATAAAGCAACAAGATTCTTCAAATTACTAAAAATCTCTTAGTCTTTGTTTCCTTCTAAAGGCTAAATGTTTCTTCGAAATCTGAATTCTTCTTCACAATTAAACTAGTGCAAAAAGTAATTACTTCTAAATTGTCCGCATGTCTCTGATTATTCGTTCGTTATGTACGACTAATCTAATTTACCAACATGAGTAGCAGACGAGCAGCATGTTCTGATAATGATGTACTACACTCTTTGCTATTGTCTATATTGTCCCCCGGTGTTTGCTTTCCTTAATTATAAGATACCTTAATTATACCGTAATAAGATACTTCTCTCCCACGTAAAGAAGGCTCCCAAAAAAAGCCGCAAACTTTAAAGAAACAGATCAAGACCGCTTTCACAGTACATGCTCTGCGCGCATGAACTTGCAGTCGGCAACTATGTATGCAAATAGTTTGGATTGGGTTAATATAAGTCCAGGATAAGATTTTTGGAGTAGAATTTAAACTCAACAGGATCTGGGTATGGAGTCCGGCCCTTTTTTCTGCTGCAGCGACTATTCTAACTATGTTTCTTGAAGCTTTTCTTAAAAATATTAAGGAGAAGTCAACTGGAGATAACAGTGTGGTGGCCCGGTCCACTGGACCAGCCCATCACTAAGATATCCCCAGGCCATAAAGAAAAGAAATGAAGAATCCAAGCACGTGCCTAACTAAGGAAGATGCCTGATGAGAGTCTTTTTTTCTCAACAACTCCCAATGCGAGTTGGACTCCTAGAGGCCGCCGAAGGCAGGGAACCTTGAACCTCTACCACTCTATTTAAAGGCTCGTTTGGTTCGCGGGAAGCATTTTTCCTCTTAGGAATATGATTCCTGGAAAACAAATTCCTAGGAAGAGGATGCCTAGGAAAGTATTTTTAGCATGTTTGGTTGACCATGGGAAAGTGACAAATTTTCAAAGTGCTTATATTTGGTTGGCCATCCACTTTCCCAAGAAAGTTATGTATAATTCCTATTATACCCTTAATAAAAATTAGGTCTTTAATGCCTCTTTAATGCCTCTTTAATGCTTCTTTAATGCTGAAGGATTTTTTTGAGAAAAAAATAGAAATAGAGTGATTCCCGCCTCATGGAAAAGTAACTTTCCCATATTTCTCATGGAAAAAACTTTTCCATGAAATGTGGGAATCATATTCCAGGGAATACAACTTTCCTATCTCCTTTGAAGGATCTGGGTTTGGTTGTCACTTTCTCATTGTCAACCAAACATGCCAAAAGTACTTTCCTAGGCATCCTCTTCTTAGAAATCTGCTTCTCAGGAATCATATTCCTAAGAGAAAAAATACTTCCCGCGAACCAAACGAGCCCAAAGCTAAAAAGTGAGGAGAGAGAGAGAGAGAGGCAAAACATGAAGAAAAATAAGGGATGGGTAAAATGAAAAGAAGAATAATAGGTGGGAGGTTTAATCAGCTGGTTAAAACTATTTCTCTTTCCCCCTAAAATATCTTTAACCATGGTTACCTGGTTAGGGAAAATTGATCGGCTAAGTTTAACTAGCCAAAAAGTTGAGGTATTTGACTAGTTAAATGGATAACTGCCACTTAACTGCTGGTTGTTGAATAATTAAATGCAACCTTAGTTAGCAAGTTATGGTCAAGTCCAGTGTGATTAATTAGGTAGTTATTATGAAAGAAAAGTGTCAAATAGAAAATTACCAAGCACAGAATTATATACACAGACTAAATATAAAATAGACTTATTATTTGCGGCACGCAGACTCCTCATACCCATGCGACATCAGTTGATTTCGTGCATGAATTTAAACAGATCACTAAATAAGGCACACAAACTCTCTATAATTTGTGGCGCAATAGAGCATCAATACCAAAGACCAACAACACTATCCACAAAGGCAACAAGACAAATCACATGAAAATCACAATAATTTTAACCTATATGTAAGAGTTTCAAATTTTAATCAACAATATATTACGAGCATTAACTTTGATTGGCACATTTCAATTCCATAAAATAAGATGTTGAAGTAAAAGAAATGCTCAAACTGAATAAAAATAAGTTGACAATAAACAGTTCTATAATCCATAACATTTCATATGCAAATCAGATTTTATCTTATAAATGCATAATATAAATTATTAATGACATAGCCAGGTAAAGCACATCGAAGGAATGGGAAAGGATAGGGTGTCATAAATATCTACTTATAACTCTTACTCCTCTTGTAAACCAACCACTAATAGTTTCTAAATGAGCTTAAATAACTCGCAATTAAGTTCTAACAAGAGCATCATTTAAAATTATATTCAATAAAAAGCATCCAAAGTTGCCTATTCTAACTCAAACTAACTAGTCGTACCACTTTACAGCATTATCTCTCCTCACTGCAATCCTTAATTAAGGCTTCCTATCATTCAATAGTAACTCCATCACCCCCAAACAATCCCTAGACCCAAGCAATCAATGCATGCGTTGAAAAGACTAATCCTATTATTACTACCAACATGTCATGTCTAGAAACAAAGAAAGTTCGCTATGACAAGTTCGCCTAGAATTAAATATTTTACTTCAGTTAAATATGAGAGTACTTCACATATAGGCTTTGCATTCATAAAAGATTGGGTTTAAAATTCTGTCCAGCGTGGGTAAGAAATTTCCTAATTTAACCTTTATGTAAACTACCCTACAAAGTAGCTACACCAAAATAAGTATGAAATAATCCCTTAAAAGAGAATTAAATATTTATATTTTCCATATTTGAAGTTCTATATTTTTCATAAATAAATACAAAAAAATCATGGTGAAAATCAAACTCTAAAGCCAACCAAGACAAAGATTCATCGAATAAATTGAACGTAACCCTTTTTTCCTAAATAAATTCGAAAAAAAAATCTCCTCAATATATTACGAAACAGTGCATATCTCAATCAAGGAAGCCCTTTACATGATTTTCTTCTTCCAAGAACCAAGATTTTGTTCTTTTCCTTGAACTCTTTCCAACCCTTGTTCCCTTTTCATTCTTTCTTTCTTTTTTGATAGCCGCGCATCTCTCTATTTTCTTTCCAGCGTAACGGGATTTCCTATTACACCGAGTAATGGGGTTTCATAAGATTTCTCTGAATCTAAAAATTCATGTTAACCTGCTATAACCTTCTAGAGCAGGTCTACACAGCAGGCCCAGCTTCAAAAACGTATAGCTCAAATCATTTTAAGTCAGATATGCCAAAATTAATGACCATTTCGAATCTCTAAAGTCTTCTTTCATATAAATTGATTTTACTCAAAATTTCCATATATTTTTCAAGTTATGGTTCATCAAAGCTTGTTACATTCAATTCTCAACATGTATTACTACTCTTCAAGTTCTAGTTTAACACCACGAATTCTCAGCGAACTTACCCAACATAAAAAGTAAATATATTTATATAAAAAGTATATAAATAAAATAAAATATTAAGTTTAGAAATGTAGTGAATATTCTGTTAAATCAGCACAAAGGCCATTATAAACTCAATACTGAAAGAAAGCAAGAATCTAGTTTTTAAAGCTTTTTGGTGGCATGAACATTGGATGCAGTGCAGATGGTGGTGCAACTACAACCACGCTCCAAAGCTGTGAGTCGCTTCCCACCTAATTAATATGTGGCAGTGAGGCGCTTTTGATGTGTGGCTATTTACATTTTCCTAGTATTCAACGAGTCATATAAAAAGTTTAGGATCCATTACTGCCTTGAGAGGAATCTTACTCCTTCAGCCCTACATCACACATTGAAGTGTCTGCAGTTTGATAGGCACAGTAAAGGCAATAATATGATCAAATGTCACAGGCTAAACTGTTCTGCTTCAGCTTGAAAGGAGTCAACTCGGTCGTCGCTCTGAGTCGCGGACCGAGTCGGGGAATAAGCCGGGTTCGAGTGGGGCCAGCTCTTCAACGGGCCAGGCTGAAGGGCCCAAGCGGGAGACTTTGTTTCGTGCCGGAGGGCCGGGCCCAAGCCCTCTGAGGCGGTCGAGAGCTCCTGTGGGAGGCCGGGCCCAGCTCGGTGGGGGGCAGCGACCACCAACGGTGCTCTCGAGGAGGTCGGAGGGTCTCCGACGCTAGAGGAGCCGGAGCTCGCCTCCGCCTCAGTCAGCGGCACGCAATCGGCCCCCTAGGGTGGACCCGGAGCTCCGTGGAGTAGGGGGGTGCTTCGTGCTGGAGGTGGGGCGACGCTCGGGCGGAAGACGACGCGGACAACCTCGGTAGCGGCGGTGGACTTGGCGGAGCTGGGGCCGGTGGCGACGACTGGTGCATCCTTGGAGCAGGTAGTGGGGGATCGAGGGATGGAGGTCGATCCTGTTGCTGGCTTGGTGGGAACGACTGCAGGGGAAATTGGGGAAGACCCTGTTGGCAGAGCGTGCCATTTGGCACGGGCCAACAGTGACCCTAACCTTGCGGCCAACCTCTTTCAGGGGGGGAGTTCAAGGATGATGGTAGCTTCTTGGGTGTCGGAGACCTGTTGGGAGATGCCAAGGAGTCTGGTTCTGTGGCTGTGGCTCAGGCAGACAACAAGGGGAAGCACAAGCAGGTTGTGTTCCAACTGATGGCCTCTGTCAAGGGGGTGAGTTCCGAGGTCTTCGTGAGGGAAGAGCAGCTGGATGTTGAGGCAGCCTGTAGTAGTGGCCCCGGGGAAGTGGGCCACGTCAATTTGTCGGGTGATTTATGAAGATTCTCTTATGGAATTGTCGTGGAGCGGGGAAGCCGTCTTTTACCCCGGCATTTCGTAGGTTGGTGCACCATTACAGTCCTGATATTTGTGTCCTTCTCGAGACCCGGTTATCCGGAAGGAGCCTTGAGAAGGCAAGGAGGGCAGTGCCGAGAGGGTGGGGTTTCTACGCAGTAGAATCTCAGGGGCTATCCGGCGGTATCATTGTCACTTGGGCTCAGGGGTGTTATCAATTGGATATATTCAATGTCTGTAACCAAGAGGTAATCATGGTTATCTCGGAAGGGAATAGAAGTCCGTGGGTCTTGGCAGCGGTGTAGCAAGCACAGAGTATAGGATGAGGCGGATCTTGTGGGTGGAGGCCACTCAGTTGATTAGTCAGGGATATCCAATGTTGTTGGCAGGTGATTTTAACTGCATAGTTGACCCTCAGGAGAAGATGGGGGGAAGCCTTTTTCTTGTGAGAGGAAAATTAAGGAGTTCCAGGACTTCCTTATGATGAATGGTTTGGTTGACTTGGGTTTTTCTGGCCCAAAGTTCACATGGTGTAATAATCAGCAGGGACAGGCCAGAGTATGGGAGCGGCTAGATAGAGCCTGTGCTACTGCTGGGTGGATCCAATGTTTTTCGGATTACCAGGTCAGTCATCTGCCTAGGATTGCATCGGACCACTGCCCACTATTGGTGAGCACTGATGCACCTGTACTAGCCCGCTCCCCTTTCAGGTTCGAGAAGATCTGGCTCAGTTATTCTCGATCCTGGGAGATAGTGTGGGAGGCTTGGAGGGTACCTGTTAGGGGAGATGCTATGTACCGAGTGTCTCGTAGACTGGAGATGACGAGGAGACGGCTTCGGAGGTGGAACCGTGAGGAGGTGAGGAACATCTTTAGGAGGGTGGAGGACCTAGAGGGGGCGATCACGAGGCTACAGCTTCAGGAGGCCCAGGGAGGGGGCTTATCGGAGGAGGAGGTGGGGGAGCTTAGATCTCACTTGGCACTGCATAACTCTTTGCTTAGACAGCATGAGATATTTTGGAGACAGAAGTCTAGAATACAGTGGATATTGGAGGGAGATCGGAACACCAGATATTTTCATCAAGCGACAGTTATCAGGAGGCACCAGAACAGGGTCAGAGCCATCAGGGGTGAGGATGGGCAGGTGACGGAGGATCCCATTTAGATTAGTCGGATTGTGGAGAGCTTTTTTAGGACTCGGTGGACCGAGCAGTTAGGGGGTGGGAGCTCAGAGGACATACCGGCGCCTTTGGTCGGGGTGTCGAAGGAGGAGACTGCAGCGTTGATCAGGCCGGTATTGGAGAGGGAGGTTAGGGAGGCGGTCTGGTCCCTTGAGGGGGATAAGGCTCCGGGGCCAGATGGTTTTTCTCCGTTATTTTTTCAGAGGTACTGGATGATAGTCGGACATGATGTGACGGCGGCCATACAGCAGTTCTTTGGTACATCTGCGATGCCTACTGAGTGGCAGTGGACCTTTATCACATTGATACCGAAACGGCAGGACGCCACGGAGCCAGGCCATTTTCGTCCGATTAGCCTGTGCACGACCTTGTACAAGGCGACGGCGAAGATACTTGCTGTTAGGTTGAGGGAGATTCTTCCGAGGTTGATCAGTCCGGAGCAGGGTGCTTTTCTGAGAGGGCAGAGTATTTCAGATAATGTGATGATTGCCCAGGAGTTTATGTTCGATCTGCATAGAGCTCCGATGAGGAGGAGTTTGATGGGGATCAAGCTCGATATGGAGAGGGCCTACGACAGGATGAGTTGGGATTTTCTGCAGCGATCCATGCAGGGGTTTGGCTTTCTCGAGATATGGATTAGCTGGGTTATGGGATGTGTGAGGGCTCCCTCACATGGTGAATGGCTCGCCATCCCCTTTTTTTGAGTCTGCCGGAGGACTTCGACAGGGATGCCCCCTCTCACCACTTTTGTTTATTATGTGTGCGGATGCGTTGTCTAGAGCTCTCAGACAGGCGATGGTCACTCAGGAGATGGAGGTTTATAGATCGGCGAAGGGAGCTCCTTCATTGTCTCACCTTCTTTTTGCCGATGATTGTTTATTGCTTGCCCGGGCTACGAGGTGGACCGCGGAGGTCCTTCGCAGGATCCTTTGCCACTATTGCGAGGTTTCAAGACAGAGTTAATCTGGGGAAGTCTAATGTATGTTTTAGCCCGAGGATCAGGCCGGCAGTGAGGAACTCTATCTTGGAGATTTTGGGGGTGGGTGAGCAGGAGGGTATGTTGAGGTACTTGGGGGTTCCGATCTCTGACCAGCGGCTGCGGAGCAGGGACTGCTCATCACTCGAGCTCAGTATCAGACACAGACTGGAGGGATGGCATATGCATACTCTTTCCATGATGGGGAGGATCACATTGGTTCGGTCAGTTCTTTCTTCGATTCCCATCTATCTATTGTCCAATTCCTTTATTCCGGTGTCTCTTGTGAGGACCCTTGAGCAGACTTTTAGAAACTTTATATGGGGAAGGAGCAGGGGCAGAGGTGGGGTCCACTTGGTGGCATGGGAGGTGGTGTGTCAGCCGATCATGTTCGGTGGGTTGGGGGTGCTGTCTCTGATGGCTAGGCGGGAGGCTTTAGCGGCTCGACATGCAGCGAGGTTTGTGCTAGAGCCTGACAGCATGTGGTCCTCGTTGATGAGGGCCAAATATGGAGCTCTGATATCTGGAGTGCGTGGAGGCCGCTTCCATTCTCAGGTGTGGAGGGAGATGTGTGCTAGGGCTGCGTTGGTGCTACCAGAGATGAGATGGGCCATTGGAGATGGGCGGTCTATAGATGTTTTGGAGGACAGGTGGGTGACTGAGCAGCCGATCAGCCGTCTTCCAACCTTGGTGGACTCGGCGAGGATCGCTGGATTTAGGGTTAGTGATTTGATGGACCCAGAGGGGGGCTGCTGGAGGGAGGGATTGATTCGGGAGGTGTTTGGAGAACAGCTGGCAGTGATGATCATGGACCTTCCGATTCCTATGCAGGAGGTGCCAGATAGGTTAGTCTGGTGGCCGACGGGCCGAGCGCAGGTGCGAGCCAGGGATCTCCACACTTTGACCAGTAGGGTGTCAGACCGGCAGATTGAGGGCAGATGGATATGGCGGTTACGGTGTCATCCGCGGGTGGCGCTCTTCCTCTGGAAGGTGGCATGGGGATGCCTACCGACCAGGGGTATGCTAGCCGGACGGGGCATGCGGATTTCTCAGTGCTGTGATCGGTGTTCAGGTATCGAGGAGACCATTGACCATGTTCTATTGCAGTGTCCCAGGGCTAGAGAGATATGGAGCAGGTCTCCTGTTCTGTTACCCCATTCGATGGAGTCGGTTCAGGATCTGATGCACGTGTTGAGAGCCTCTATGCGGAGCCCTTGTTCTGTTGAGGCGGGCATCATGATGGCACACTTGACTTATCATATTTGGCTGGATAGGAATGCTGGTCTATTTAAGGGTAGGAGGTGGTCCTCGAGGATGGTGGTGGATCGAGCTATGCTACATGCAGGGGAGATTACCGCGGCTACTGCGTGGTTCACTTCTGGGATGGCTAGGGACATCTGGGGTACTCTTTCCGCTGCTACAGTGCCCAGGTTCGCCCTTGTTTCTTGGGTACCCCCACCCCTTGGTCATCTCAAGGTGAATTTTGATGGTAGTCGGTCGGTGGATGGTGTCTCTGGAGGTGTGGGATTTGTGATCAGAGACGGAAGGGGCAGATTGATAGCCGCTAGTGGCCGTCGCATACCAGGGCTTACCGTTGTTGGAGCAGAGCTGAGGGCTGCTTGGGAGGGCTTATCCTACGCGAGGAGGGTCCTCGGCGCCGTCCGGGTGCATCTCGAGGAAGACTCTTCGGTGGTGATCGATTGGATCCAGGGGGTGGACAGGTTCGGTGACGGTCATCCACTCATTCATAAGACTAGGAGACTGGTTCAGGAGATGGGTGACTCTCATGCTACACATGTGTACCGGGAGGCGAACAGAGCTACTGACTGGGTCGCCTCCTACGTTGCCAGGCACTCCGGAGAGTTTCTTTGGACATCAGCAGCTGATAGTCCCATTTCGTTGTTCTCTTTACTTTCTTTTGATATGGCTGGATGTACTCAAGTTAGAGTTATATGAACTACCGTTTTTACCAAAAAAAAAAAAAAGGACTCCAAGCCTGTGTTAATGTCTTTTCTCGCATCATGCCTCCTGCCAAATGAAAAGACTGATCCATACGATTTAACAGCCTTGTTGGCCTATTAGAATCATAGTTCCAAGAACTGGGAAACACCACAACAAAAACTGTTATAGCGGCATTTTCAAATACCATTATTTTGCTCGTATCCACTGAGCTATGACTTATATTATTAATACATAAAAATAATTTATTTAACTTATTAACATGTATTTATATCATTAAATAATTATTTTGCATACATTTTAATATTTCATATTTTAATCATTATCTTATTTTTTTATTTTTTACAAAAATAAAAAATAAATTTACTTTATTTTATTTTTATGATATTTTCAAAGTTTTATTGTTAAAATATTTAAAAATTAACTTTATGTGTCACTATATTCATATATAATTTTTTGCAAACTCTTTAAGAATAATTAGTTCATAATTATTTTTATTCATGCTATAATAAAAAATAATAATAATTTTGATTAAAAAATATTAATATTTTTATATCATATTTTTTATCTTAAATAATAATTTATTTTTAATATTCTAACGTAAGTTCGATCGAAATAGTGATCTAAGAAGATATGCAAATTTGTTGTAAATATTTTCAATGCATAAAGGTTCCAAATATGAGGGATTCGACGGCCACCACAAAGTGTACAATAAGGTATTTGATGGCTTTAGTGTTACCAAACTCAAGCTCTGTAAAAAAATTAACAATTTAAGATTTAGGGGCAAGCTTCCAAAATCCTACAAATTATAGTATTATTTACTGGCATATTAGTTAAATAGCATAATAGCAGTTCCAGTTTCCAACACTTCAAATTATATGCCATAGAATACAAATTTATAGTGGTATTTAAAATAAACTACCACTAACAAAAAAATATTTATTGGAATATAGTGGCATTTATACAATAATGGCGCAAAAAAAGATTTTTAATGGTATATAATAAGAAATGCCACAAGCAATTTTGCCACCAAAAGTAATTCTTATTGTCGCGAAATGATACAAAGATATTGAGCTCATGATCAGATTCATATTAGGTAGCTCTGCTTTTGTGGCACTCCTATCCCCTCTTGTGAAGCTACAGACTTCTCTGTGTATCAGCCTTTCATTTTGCTGGTGGGTTGGACTTGTTTAGTTGGATTTTCTCCAGCTAGTCTTCTTCAATCTTAAGGATACATCTCCAAATTTCAGAAAAAAAGTTCAAGAAAATCTGAGAAAAATTCCCCATGCCAAATCATTCCAGAGACCCATCATTTGCCTAGTTTAATTCTAAGGGCCTCAGGAACCTCCTCATTAAGCCTCTTGACCCTCTCTCTTTTGTGCTATGTTATCTTTTCAAACAAACTAACAAAATTAAGAATTTGATTGTATGGAACACAATAATTATCTAGTAAAGCATAAAGTTAAATAGTGTCCCAGATTAATCACTTATATTATAACCCAAAAATTATACAAGAATAGAATAACATAGGTGATTGTCGTGTATAGGTCCTTTGGTGCTTAGTATCTTTTATAACAACCCAAAATGGTTGCCATCCTATTAGTGTAAACCTCCAAAAATGGACCACATAATCTAGAATTCAATGAACCATGTCCTGGGATGTATTAGTAGCTTATCACCATCATAGAAAACTTCTTGTCAAGATGAGCATTAAGTGCTAAGATCTTTTGAACCAACAAGTAAACCTAATATTGTTAGTACAATGAATCCACTATAGCTTTAATATCTAAAGTTCCACTTACAATACAAATAATTACCAGACTTAAATAAATTAAAGCAAGAAACATCAATCTCCAAACTTACAATCTAAACTACTCTCATTATAATTAGAGCAAACCCACTTCTTTGTCCATGTTTCTAATCATCATATATATAACATGACCAAAAATTTAAGCAAGAAATTACACCGAAAAAAAAGGACCGGAGCATTTTCCTTACTCATCTGCCCAGCAACCAGAGGTTTTGGATTTCAATCTTGGATGTTGCATCCATAGGTATTGGGATCTAGGTTATCACAATGCGGGTGGGGGCCTCCCATATTTTCTCTCTTTCTCACAAAAAATAGAAATCAAAACACAAAGAAACAAATAGGGAAGGTAAAAACAAAAAATAAATGAATCTAACTGTAGTGGCTTTTTTCTCCATTTATTGCTCTCTTATTGCTTTTCTTTTAATAGTCTTGCTTGTTTTTTATTTCCTTACCTCATCAGATAGAATGCCAACTTTATTGTATGCTATACTAACATGTTAAATTTTTTGTCTTTAGCCCTCATCTAACATAAACAATTATTTATTTTTGTTTCTGTCATTAATCTATCAATAACTAAAACAATAGCCTCAAGGGATGACTTATAAGATATCTGTTACATCAATGAGTGTTCCGTGCTTTACCTCTTCTTATAAACAAATTCATCGCCGGTCGCATTTTTAATGAAATAAAATAACGCATCAAATAGTGAAAAATCAATTGATACTAGCATCTCAAATTAAATAAAATGGCAATATTTAAAATCAAATAAAGTCTATTTTCTTATATACCTCAATCCTACATTGAAATGCTGAATCATTCCGGTAGTAAAATGTTAAATGATAATTAGCAACTAAAATGCAAGAGAAAAATTTAGGTAATCCAATAAAAATTCCAACAAGCAACAGAGAATGCACTAGGACACACCATTTAATTTATTGAACAAAATATAGTTCAATACCTTGCTAAAATATTTCCTAGTAACCACAAGGTTTTCCTGAACTATGAATGTCTATGTTGGCCCTGCTTAAAGAAGAGCAATACTGCCAATTGAAACATTAATTGAAAATTTTACGCAATGTACCAACCAATCAGTCGAAATAATTCATGATTTAAGCAACAAAAATCAACTACCAAAAACATTCCCCACTAAAAGCAACATTCTATTATGAGTAGGGGGAAATCCATCATATTGCAATCTACACAAAGAAAAAAAAAACATAGAGAAAAAAGAAGCTCAATAACATATGACTGAATATTCCCTACTGGCATTTTTAGTGGATAATCAAGGATAAAAACAGTTAAAGAGACCACCCACTACCAGAATAGTAAAAAAAATGTTTTCATGAGGATAAATTTTGAATAATTCAGTTCGTTAGCATTAGTCCTATGCACAAACACTCGGGCTCCCATGCCACAAAACAAATTTTTCAATCAATGAGCCCGATAAGGTAACAGTTGTTTCGAACATTAAGAATTGGTTTGAATAATTTAACCATTACTCCCTCCTTACAATAGAATCATTTCTCCATGTTTAGGTTGGACCAAGAAATGACTGCGATTTTCATCCATGATGTCGATTTTCATATAGGAAGTATTTGATGTAGGCATGGCTGGTGGAACATAGTGATAAATCAAAACAATAAAATAATTTTATTCAGAGCACTGAGCCCAAAATATATGCAAATATACTCGCTGCAGTAAGCCCTGAACTTTAGGAGGTGGGAGTTTTTCCTTTCCCCTCAATTGTAAAGTGAGAAAATTATACGGGAGAGAGCTGTCTGTTCAAAAAGGCATGCCCCATAATATGCTAAACCTCCCTAAGTGGTCACAAATTGAGGAAGCAATATTATTTGTTCGCAACAGGCTATCGGAATCCCAAGGCAAAATTATTTTTTGATTCTACTAAAAGTGCATACTACAGTTATCATCCTTTCCCTAAATACAATTATAATTCCTCCTTGAGAAAACCTAAGTTTACATTCCAAAATCTCTCACACATGTAACCCAAAATTCCATACCCACCCAATACCAAGATGTGAAATTAGGTCCAAATGTGTAATCCATTTATTGAATGCTTGCTATCTGCTAGCCTCAACATATACAGATCTCTCTACACCAGGAAAAAGATCTTGAGACTGTCTTAAAAAGTTAAAAACAAAAACCCTTGCAGTGGCATGTGAAGCTTTTTTTTTTGTCCAGTACATGAGATAAAGATCAGTCACCAGTTAGATCTTTAACATTTCCTACACCCCTAGCCTCATAATTCTTGGTGCTTTCTAGACAATTGTCCCTTGGATGAAGCTGCGCATATCTCATCCTCATTGCCTTAGGATACTAATCTGTGTTCATATTATTTAAATGGCATCTCATTCCTTCTAAAACTTCTCATTAACTATTCTCTACAAAGGGTTGTCGGTATAAAAAGAAAAATGGAGAGCACTATAATTCCTATGTTAAACAGGGTGGCATTTTGCCTCCCACTTTCATTTAAATTAAAAAAAAAAAATCCTCTGCTAAACAATCAAAGAAACACAAGAAGGAAAGACCAAATTAAACTAGATAATCCAGATTATCTTGAAGGATAGAGCATCAAATGACTTCCATATACACCAAAAGGCATCATGCATCAAGATCCCCCCAAAACCCTAAAAAACAAACAACAACTCTACCCTGTTAAAAACGAACCACTAAATACCGCATTCATATAGCATGGATGGCACCAAAATTCAAATTAGGGTTTCACCCTCTCCGCATTAGGGACTAGACATCATATAAGACGATAAAGACAGGAAAGATCTAAACCCTAATAGCCAAGAGAGAAGGATATAGTTTTCGGAGTACAAGAAAAGGAGGAAAGGAGGAACGAACCTGGGGCTTCGGGCCTGTCAAGAAACACCTCCCCAGCGGAGGCCATGGCGAGGTGGTGGTCGCCGGCGTCGCCGGACTAGGCTAGGAGCGGCGCGTGGGAAGGGTAGCAGGGCGAAGGCGCCGCGAGCGTCCTCGTCGGGCTCCCCCCGCCGGAGATCATGGGGTAGGGCCGTGGCGGGGATCGCCACTTGAAACCAAATACCGTTCCGCTCGTGAATAAAATATGGTCAAGTGCGGACATTTACATAAACTTCATCTGCGGATAAATAAATCCGCATATAAACGTTATATGAGGACATCCATACCCGTTTCCTCGTCGATGAACCCATACAAAGCGCTCGCAGTTTTCGTGCGGAGGTAGGTCGGCATAAAAAGTATACGCGGACGTCCGCATTTGAGGTAGAAGTGACGCTTATATATGTATACATAACAAGTACCTAAGACTAAAATCTTGTTGATCTGCAACAAGGGGGGTTTCTTGTAATGATTAACTTCGACGTTACGTTTGCAGGTATTATGTTGGAACCAGGCCTGGCAAGCAGAGGTTCGAACTTGCAATCACATATATTAAAGGATGTTTATGCAATACTTAATTATAGTAATAAAGCCTGATGGTTTTTGACCATCTTCTTCTACAAAAGTGAAAAACAAAGTTACAGTCAAATGGAGTTGCATATAAACTTACTTGGCTTAATCTAAATTTCTAGCTACTTCTCATTCATGGCTATGGGTTTAGCATTTGAGAAGAACTCAAGCAAAGAATAATAACAGTGATTGGGAAAGAATTTCCAAATATTTGGAAAGAATTAAGATATATAGTAACTTAATACAAAATCCAAGAGCGTAGCATATTTGATGTTAATTATCTTTTATTTATCTTTTCTTTTATTGGTGCTGGTTCAAAATATTGCTTGGGTCTGGATGATAGGAGTTCATCTTAGAGTTGCTTTATTTATGTGGAAATTAGCCTGGCACCGACTATCATGTAGAGTTGTATTATATTAGCATAGTTGTCATGTACCAAGCCATTGTGATATGTGTGCAAATGTCGAGGAGTCCTTATCTCATATAATACTTCAATGTCTTGTAGCATCTCAAGTTTAGCGGCAAGCCCCACTCCGGTCTCATCTTTTTTTGTTGATGATTTTCTACACACTATCAGAGAGAGATGTTTTAGTAACGGTAGAATGGAGGAAGCAATTTTGATTTGTTATATTACTTATGGTATCTAGTTGGCTAGGAATGATCATATCTTCCAATATATGAGGCAAAGTGCTATTTTAATTCTATTAAAAGCCTCATTCCAAGCTCTTGAATTTCTTCAAGTGACTGTTGCAAAGGAATCTTTGATGATAGGGACAATCGATGGCTCTCCCTATGCAATTTCTATGTCCTCATAGTTAAGTTACATTTCTTGAGGGCCACCATTCTCATGTTACCTCAAGGACAATTTTGATGGGAGTGCGGTGGAGAAAGGTGCTTTTGGCAGAGCAGGCTTATTATATAAAATGGCAGTGGTGTACTACTAGCTGTAGGTGGTGTTAAAATTTTTGATACTACAATTCTAATGACGGAGTTACGTGCAGCTTGAGAAGGTTTGAATTACGCTATATACACATTAAGAGCTTCAAATATTTATTTAGAAGAAGACTCTATGATAGGTATTAGATACTTTTTTGATCCACCTCCTACTGATAGAAGACTTCATCCACTTTTACAGAGTTGTTAGTCAATGATGTGCTTACCGCTATCAATTGAGATTTTGCATATTTATAGAGAAATTAACAGTGTAGCTGATTGGATAACATTTTATGTGGCAAACCAAATGGGATCTTCATTATGGGTTTCATCGGCAAATCCTCCTACTCAACTTTTTGATATTTTATTTTTTGATTCCTACGGATGCATTTATACTTGCTTAATTAAAATCATCCAAGTTACTATAAAAAAAGTATATTTATTTATTATAGAGATAAACATGGAAGAGGCATGAACTAAAAAGCAATAGAAAATATGCCACCAGCAGCATAGAGCATTATTAAATATTTGTGATTTGTATTATGTTTTTTGAACCAACCTAGGTAATTTACAAATAAATCACAGTATTTATTTCACTCTCACACAGCACGCGCAACAAACAATACGAGGGAGGACAAGGCTCACGAGAAGCATTTTAATTTTGTACAGCCCAACAAGACGTGGAACTGGGTTGGAAAAGTTGTTAGCCCAAGATGGTCGCCACCATAAGGCCTGTTCATGGGCTGGACGGGCTCAGGCTGAAGGTTTGGGGTTTAGACCCGTTAGGTCGGGCCGGGTCCAAAATATAGACCCGTTTAATAATAGGACTTGAGGATTAAAACCTGATTCAAACCCAGATCGATCTGATTTTTATATATATATTATTTATTTACATTTGATGTGTTTGATATTTGTGATTGATACGTGAAAGTGAACTTACTAGGATAATAATAAGTCCACATCTTTCCTTCAACTCCCCTACGTTCCACGTGAAGCCTTGTGTCCGGCGATCATAAGCCCACAGCATCTACGTCCCACGTGACTGACACAGAGGACGAGGCAAAATCCGGACCGTATGATGTCAGAGATCATGCAGCCGCGCGTCGCGCTCGAGAGCCGAACGGCGTCGGCCAGGCCGGTTCGGGTGCATTGAATGGGTTGACAGGGACCTATCAGGTTAGTTTAGGAGGTCGCTGCCATCGCATTAAATGGGTGCAGTTGGGTCGGCGTCGGTCTTTCCCTTGGCATTTAATAAAACCTCTCCCGCAGGGTGGGTTGGTGAGGTGAGGGCGAGATATTTTCCAAGGCAAACAGGCCCTTTTTTTTTTTTTCTTCTGTTTGCCAAGGCAAACAGGCCTCCAATAAATTCCCATTTGGCCGGATTGCCGCCCGGTGAAAGCTTCGTTTGAGCCTCTCTCTTCCCCATCTTTTTTTTCTTTTCTTTTCTTTTTTTTTTTTTAGCTACTCATTCATGTAAGCCCAACATAAGTACACCAGCTATGTCACGTAAAGGGAAAGACAACAAAGTAAAAAGAGCATCTGAAGCAGACGTCCAAAAAAAATTCCCAAAATACTGGGCCACGAAAGAGACGATCCAGTCTGCGGCCCTATTCGCCTCCCTAAACACATGGTCTGCCTGAAATCCGCTCATCAGTTGAGCCATCCGGCGGATCTTCCGAATAAGGGGGTGACCATCATCATACCTGTCCGCTCCCTGGATCCAGTCGATCACTACCGCAGAGTCTCCTTCAAGGTGCACCCGCTCGACGCCAAGTACCTGTCTAGCGTAGGATAAATCCTTCCATCTTTGTCTTTTTGGTTAATGGTTTCCTACCAATAGCTGAATTACCTTCTTTGTTGCTCGGTAAACTAAAAAAATTTATCTAAACCAGGGCTGCTGATATTTTTTTTTATACCACCTTTTTTTCTTTTGGCTTGATTGACTGTACCTATTTAAAAACTATCTGAAATGCTGAATTTTTTAAACAAAGAAAAATTAAAAACTATCTGAAATGCCGAATTTTTTTAAAAAAGAAAAATTCTCGGTGAACGATCCACCGGACAACAGTCGTAACTCGTTCTTTTCTATCCATTTCCTTATGGAAGGTATCGATGGCAACTGAAACCTCGAAGTATGGTTAATGGCAACCGACTTTAGTTTTCATTATCATTCAGTGAAGAAGATATCATATGAAAAATCTACTTAATTATATATTCTAAAATAAAAGTTCAGATTTATATTACTCTAATTTTTCAGAATGACAAGTGTTTAGTGATCTCTCAACGGTTTAGTCCTAAATTTCGTTGGTGTGTTTATGTATATATATTAAATATGTAAAATATGCATCAGATATTTATTTAAATTTGTGATTCAAGGGACAAAATTTAAGATAATTATTTAAAATATACATTATTATGCAAAATAAAAAAATAATTATTTTGCAAAGCCAAAAGCTAGATGATTTTCCTATACAATCACTTCACAACTGATGGCTAACCAAGCAATGTTCATTATAATAAAAGATAATTTTTGTTGGATCTCCACCGGCCTATTCATCGAGAAATTAATGATACCTACCATATGTATGCTGTCTGAATGGATTTGAGTCCTTTCATGTCCCCACAATGTCCAATACTCCAAGTCTAACCTAACCTAACTATTAGGATGAGCAAACTGAACGAAAGCAACAATGGGATGATAAGGTAGGTTGAACTTTTTGTGATTTGCAAGATTAAAGGTATAAACGTATAACTTCAACAACCAAACAAGCAAGAAAAAAGAAATGATCGCAATAGGATTCCTGAAGATGGGTCCTTTGGCCACACTTAGCCAATCAGGCATAGCTATTTTGGAGGCATGCGGTTTCTGTATTTATAATAATGCTATAACAACATGACCGTCTTTGCCTAAAGAAGAAAATTCTCTCCTAGCAATACCTAATTTAAGGGCGTTGGAAAACTTAACCATGATCAAAAGTAGAAACAAAGGCATTTATGATGGCATATCTAACTAAGTTCAATAACTGAAATTTGGACTTGAAGATAAATTACTTTGGACAAGAGTAGCATGAATTTCTTCAACTAGGGTCTAGTTGTTGCGGAATTTGCTCGACCATGCTATGCTTGGGATTATCTGTGCTTGTTGCACTCTTTCTTTGTATTTCCATTTATTTCTTTCAATCAAATCATTCAATCTTTGTGCAAGCAAACTTCATGAGCAATGAAGTCCTGTGGTCAATCAAACAAACTAAAATTATTTTTTTAAATATTATATTTTTAAAAATCAATTTTGTAGAAAAGATATTTTTGTAAGAAAATTTTTTCTTCATGGTTTTCAGATCTACAACTAGAGATTCTAGATTTTTTTTTTCTAATTTTTTATTCATTATGCACTTGTTTTAATACCAAGTTCATGGTGTAACTCCTATTTTTATTTAATTTTTTTTTTGTCAAGGCTTTCCATTGCAATCAAATAGCGTTCCCTAACAAATTTTAAATATTTTTAATGTTCATGGAGCAGTGGCCAAATTAAGACTTTTTCAGTAAAACAACACCCTCAATCTGTACAAAAAGGAAAAAGAGAAAAAAAGATTTAATGTTCCCTATTTCCGGTAGCTATTATAATTTCATGCCGTAGTTTTTTTTTATAGAAAAAAACTATTACAATTTCATACCATAGTCATATTAATTTGATCGTCGGAACTCTATGACTTAACCAAGCCTTAAGTTCAATGACCTCGACAATTCAAGAACAGATATGGTCCAAGAATATTAATAGGCACCTAACTTGAAGCCCATATCACTGCATTCTCATAATTTTTCACAGTAGATCATTTTCTCCCCTCTTTCCCAAGAACTAACCAGCCACCATCCGGTCCCAGTTCCCAACAACCCCTCTTCACTCCCCGCCATTTTTGGTGCACTCCCTCCCCACCTTCACGCCTATATAACCCCACCTGCGCTTCCATCCTGCCCACCAGTTTCAAAGCCTTCGAGTAACTCTATTTTGAGAAAGAAATTACGAGAGCTGAGAGCTCTTACACTACTAAGCCATGGCTCGCTCCAGTGCTCCCCTCGTTTTGGTTGCGCTTCTAGCGGTGATGCTGGTGGCCGGGCCACGCATGGCGGACGCCATCACCTGCGGTCAGGTGGTGTCTTTCTTGACGCCATGCATTGCCTACGCCCGCAACGGCGGGCCCATCCCCGCTGGTTGTTGTAGTGGTGTGAAAGGGCTCGTGGCGGCGGCGAAGAGCACCCCTGACCGGCAGACCGCCTGCAGCTGTCTGAAGAGAGCTGCCGCGAGTATCTCCGGCCTCAACACTGGTCTCATTGCTGGAGTTCCCGCCAAGTGTGGCGTTCGCATCCCCTACTCCATTAGCCCCTCCACTGATTGCTCTAAGTAAGCATCCAAGCCATCAGTAACCATGGTCTGAATTCACGAAATGATTATTATAAATGAATTTGAATATACAAATATGTCATGAATGTTTTCCGTTAGGTTATATTTAGAGGTTTATGGAGGGAGTAACCTTTTTTTTTATTTATTTATTTGCTCTCAGGGTGAAATGAGCTTGCTCTTTGCTTGCTAAGTAGAAGATGCTGGATATGAGACCGATAAGAATAAGGTGGAAGCTGTTAGAGGCTGTGCTTACAGTGTGAGAGCAGTCCGCCATCAGCTCTTCTTACCTTCTGTCTTCATGCATTGTTGTGAACGCCCGTAGTTGTTGAGATTGCTTTTTTGTAGCACTGTTATCATCTATGAATGCTGTATCCTTGTTTACTCCCTCTTGTTATTAGAGTTGCATGCTTTGAATGACTGATGTGAAAGCAATTAAAGCAGGTTCTGAGTGGTTTGGCTGTTCATGGCTGGTCAGAGTAACAATTTCATGTGTGCCAGGTCGTCTTAAAATAATCGTGCCATCACCTACCCACTGCAGAGGTTTTAAATCCAAGGACAGGGACGTAAAGTTGATAGCGTAATTGCATCAGGTAGATCAGATTTGGCACATAGTCTCGTTAAACTTTTTAAAGAATGAGCTTGTGGTAGCGCAAAAAAATAATTAAGGCAATCATGGAACGTCGTCTGAAGGATTTTGACGTATTAGTTCTCTTTTCTCGTTCCGACTCCAGCATGTTCATCTATCTGTGAAAGGCATTTAAAACCTACCACCGAGATGGCATCACAGATAAAACGAAACTTTATTTCGGTACAAATTTGAAATATCCAAACGTCGAGGATCGGGTATTTTTTATCTGTCCGCATTCGATTAAAGTATTTTTGGTTCATTGATATTGAAATAGTACTGAAATGGTCTACTCGGTAACCACGGGTTGAAAAGTATATGCGTCGGAAAGAATATGCGTGTATTATTTATCCGTATTGGGCATTTTTTGATGGAAGAATGTTTCAGTGAGGGTTGTTACGGGTAGAGTTAATTCTCCTAAAAAAAAAAAATTTAAGACCTAACAGATAAAATTGACCCGCCGTTCAAATAGTAGCTATATTTGTTTATTCTTGATATTTAAATGGCAGTTATAATCTTAGTCTTTTCTACCATTATAGCACGAAGCAAGGGGGAGTGAAGACGCAAATTATTGAGAAAGTTTGTATTTTTATAGCAGAAAAAGATCGGCATCGTATTTATCATGGAGTTCATCATTATTGTAGGGGGACTATGTTGTCCCATTCATAATAAATTATGGTCCCACTTATCTTTTATGAAAAAAGGCTGTTATGGAAATGAGTTCAAGATAAGGGACGGATCCATTAAAATTTTACTCCGTAATCACTTTGCTTTCACAATTTTTACATGGTTCTCTTCGCCTTTCTCTCCTCTCCCTCGCCGAATCATGATTCAGGCCACAATCCCCGTTTTGGAGAGTGAGGTGAACTTAAAACTGAAAATTTTTACTTCCTTCTCTCATTGAAATTTGCTGCAGGGTGATATTACTTGTCCCATTTTGTACGCAAACAATTTTAGAACATTGCACAGGAGATTTGGCGTGATTCCTGGAATTTGCTGCAGTGCATGGGGGGTGGATGATTTTGAAGTTGCCGAGGCAACATTTGTGAGCATGCGGATTCTTCTGCGTTCATTTCCATATGTTGTTATTGTTTTTTTATCGTCACATTTTGACATAATTCTTGACTACTTTTCCCTTCTTTTTAAACTATGCAACTATCTAATGGACATCATTTACTTGTTACAACAAATACTTGAATAAATGGATGGTATCAAAGCGATTGATAAGGATCTCAATGGCATGATGATTTGATCGGATCTAACTTTCATGTGTGCCAGTATTTCCAAAGGAATTGATCAAGCACTGCTCCAAAGCAGATGTTTTAAATACTTTGCCTTTATAGTTGATAGACAAATTAGGTCACCTGTACTTACCAATTAATGGGGACCGCTCTAGTGGATGACGGATGATTTTTATTGGATGGAATGAGTGAAAATACTAATTGATGATTCGAACTCTTTCCCAGCATCAGTTATAAAAGGACTAAAATGGAACCAAATAAACTGGGCCTAGCCTCATGTAGTCATGTGTCTTGGATGAGTTTTTGTTGAATAACAGGCTCTTTTTTTTTTTTTTTAAACAGAATAAAAGTCTGTATTTATATCCAAATCATGGTTGTTGGACATACTAATTACATTTGACAACCAAATCCAAAGAGAATTCATGGTTGAGTTTTTTAATATGTATTTCTTACTTTTTGAGAAGTACAATAATGATGGCACTAGCATAAAGATTTGAACTGTTGACAAAGTGGAAAGGAATACCCTTAGGACTTGCGATTACCGAAACTAGTAGAAGACCATATGAGACCATTTGAAACTTGCAACTTTAACCATTCGTATTTTCTTCTTGTTTTTGCCTTGTCTGTAAGTAGAAACTGCATGAACCTTCCGATAGGTTAGGCTTGAACCATGGATGAGCGAGAGTGGAATAGATCCACATGCACTTAAACCATTCAAATACTATTTTTCATAAATTTCATATTGAATACGTTGATCAAGATATGACGAAATAATTAGGGCATTCGTTGAACACTGATCATTTTATTTCTTTTAAAATTAACATTTTGCCTATTTCTTTCGTAAGTTAATTTATTTAATAATCATAGTAAAATGGGTTTATCTAGAAGTTAGGAAAAGGTTTTTAATTTGATTTTGAGTACAGTACTTATGAACATCAAACCATCTGCTGGAAGCATTACTAGGTATATAGATAAGCTCGGACATTTCAAGCGGCATGAAAATTTTCTCACAAGCTTATGTAGTCCCTTTTATTAACATTCTTACAAGCACAAGTATATTTATTCTTTATAATTCCGGAGCTAGCCCGTGTCCTCTCATTTTAATTCTTCATATGCTCCTAGAGGATTCCAAGCCTAGTAGGTCACCTTTTTACCACAGCTGCTCTTGATGGGGGCATGCGTGGTGCATCCCATTGATTCATGAAAAGAAGTATTCAATGGCTGGCTACGATTCCATTTGTTATTTGGAGAATTTCTTTTTGGTAGAAGTTGTTTAGAAATTTTGTATAATAACTATTATGAGTTCATTTGACAAACATAGTTCTCTGGCTCATTTCTTTCTCTTCCATTAGTTTTATATCGAGGTATATCTTCTAATAAAAAATGTTTAGTTAAATGATCAGTAACAGAGGGATCAGATGCTAATACGTTCTCCCCTTTGACAAATGCATATTTTCAGTTTTGTTCCTTGAAGAATATAAGAAGTAATTAAAAAAAGAAAAAAATAAAACAAAATAAAAGCTAAAATAGAAACCACCAGTTAATTTAGACATGAGCCTTCTAAGAGGAGCAGGCTATTAAATGAACAGTTGAGAAGACGAGTCAAAGTCCAGCCACATTTACATTTATCTTCCACAACCAATTATTACCGTTTCCTTCCTAAGATCTCGCCCTTCCTCCGATTCCAATTCCTAACATTATTACTTCTTGTCATGAATCAATCAGATGCTTTGGCAATTGGGATGTCTACCATCCATGCATCAAAACAACAGCAACAACAACAGTAAATAAACGAATAAAAATATCAAAAACCCTCCTGAGGTTTGTCATGATGTACAACGGTATAAAAGAGGCGTAAAAGTTAAGGGCACATTCGGTTTATGGGAAGCTTTTTTTTTTTATATATATTTTGAAAAGTAAATTTTTAGAAAGAGGATATCCGAAAAAATACTTTTGACATGTTTAGTTGATCATGAAAAGTGACAGATTTATAAAATGATTATATTTGATTGATCATTCATTTTCCTAAAAAAGTTATGTGTAATTCCAATTATACTCTTAATAAAAATTAGGTCTCTAATGCTTTTTTAATTGCTGGAGGATCTTTTTAGAAAAAAATAAAAATGAAGTAATTTTTGGCTCATGGAAAAGTAAACTTTTCATGTTTCTCATAGAAAAGATTTTTCCATGAAATATAGGAACCATATTCTAATTTAATTCATAGATTAAAATTATCTCCAATAGGGTGCCAATCAAGTTAGTTTGGGTCGGATATGGATTGAGTTAAAAATTTGTCAACTTCAAAACTAATCTTTATTAAATATGCCAAAAATTTAAATATAAACATAGCATGCTTATTAAGAGATAATCTGATCCCATTCATAATCCATTAATTAGATATCTAAAGTCAGCTTAAATAGATTAAGTAAATTTTTAATAAGTTAAATAAATTTAAATAGGCTAGACAAATTATACAAGTCGGACTAAATAGAATAAAATTAGATGAAATAAATTTTAAATAAATTAAATAGATGGATTAAATATATACGTTGCATCATGATTTAATTATTAAATAGATCGAAATGAATTAAAGTGGTTACACTGTTTATCCAGCAAATTTATTTATCCCAAATCTGGATCTGCTATAAATTGACGCAAGCCCGCCGATTGCCATATCAGATCATAAATTGACATCTTATATAACAAATATTCTACGTTTCATTGTAAATATTACTTTTTCGGAAATGGAGCCAGTCCCGAGGTATCATCTTAAATTTTTTAGCAGGCCACTGTATACTTCATTAGATCTCTCTCTCCCACATTTATTACTGATGTGATACTACAGCATGTGAATGAGAGGAGTGAGGACAGAAATCTCACTCTCCG